>NC_092224.1:86188649-86333649 GCF_036320965.1 Panulirus ornatus
CCAGAACCTTCACCCCCTCCCACACCCTGTGACTCACTTCCACATCCATGGTTCCATTCACTGCTAAGTCCACTCCCAGATATCTAAAACACTTCACTTCCTCCAACTTTTCTCCAATCAAACTTACATCCCAACTAACTCGTCCAGCAACCCTGCTGAACCGAATAACCTTGCTCTTATTCACATTTGCTCTCAATTTTCTCCCCCTCACACACTTTTCCTCATTCACTAGCTTCTGCAGTTTCATCATTCTGTGTTAGCTAGCTAACACCAGGAACAGACGAAGAAAACCGCATCCCCTCACATCCATTGTCTACCTTTAGTGGGAGTGTGTTATCATAATTGCATTCCAAACTGACAGGTCTAAAAATGCCAGCAGATAGTGGGAGATAGGTGATTATCATTGCATATGTACTGGCCATTAGAAGAAAGAGCATGAGAAGTAAGTATTCTGTGAGCAGATGAGTAAGTGTGTCAGCAGTTTTGATGCAAGAGACTGGGTATCAATGATGAGTGATTTGAATTCATGTGACATTTGAGGGTATAATTGGTGTACATGGGGTATTCAGTACAGTAAATGAAAATGGTGAACAGCTTGTGGAGTTCTGTGCTGAAAAAGGACTGGTGATTGGGAGTACCTGGTTTAAAAAGGGGGGCAAACACAAGTACACGTACATGAGAAGGAGAGATGGTCAGCCTGCGTTACTGAATTACAAATGATTGATAGGTTTGTAAAGGAGAGACTTTTGGATGTGAATATGCTGAGAGGGGCAACTAGTGGGATGTTTGTTTACTACTATGTGGGGGGCTAGGGTGAACATTAGAGGTTTATGGAAAAGTGGAAACATTATGGATGAGACAAGAGTGGTGAGAGTAAGTGAGCTTGGAAAAGATATTTGTGGGAAGAAATACAATGAGAGACTGAGTGCAGAATGGCAAAAGGTCAGAATAAATGAAGCGAGGTGTGTGAGTGAGGAATGGAAGGTATTTAGGGAATCGGTGCTTGCATGTGTGAGAGATGCATGTGGCATGTGAAAAGTGTTAGGTAGGCAGAAAGTTTATTGAGTGGTGGGATAAAGAAGTGAAGTTACCAGTGAAAAGAAAAAATGGTGTATTTATGATACTTACAGGGAAGGAGAGCATATGACTGAAAGATGTATAAGTTAAAGTGGCAGGAAGTCAAGAGGTAGCTGCAAGGGTTGAAAAGGAGGGTGAATGAGAGTTGGGGTTGGTATTAGTTAAATATGAGGATAATAAGATGTCTCAGAAGGAGGTTAATAATGTGTGAAAAACGAGAACAAATAGGAACATCGATGAAGGGGGTGAAATGGGAAGAAGGAATAGAGTGGAAAGGAGATAGAGTGAGTATTTTGCAGGACTGTTGAATGTGGTTGATAATCATAATTGATTGGAAGGCAGATGTAGGGTGTTTAGGTTGGGATTATATGCGAAGAAAGAGAATCACGGAGATTGGTTTTGTGAAGAGGTGTGAAAGCCTTACATACAAGAAATGTGACAAGGCAGCTGAATTTCTTTAGGTAGGGAGTGACTGGGTTGTTGATTGGTTAATTAGGACTTTCAATGTATGGGGCCTGAGGATTGCTGGAATGCATGTATAATGCCATTAAATAAAGACAAGAGGGATAAAGGTAAATGTTCAAACTACAGATGTATGAGTTTGTTGAGTGTATCTGGTAATTTTGTTTGAAAGAGTAGTAAATGAGCAGATGAAGGTACGTACACAGCATCAGATTAGAGAGGAATGGTGTGGTTTCAGAAGCGGTAGAGGATGTGTGGAGAAATATTTAGAGAAACATGTAATTTTATGTGACGTTTATATATTGGAGATAGCATATGATATGGTTGATACAGATGCCTTGTGGAAGGTCTTAAGGATTTATAGTGTGAAAGGAAAGCTGCTATAAAAAAAATGAGAACATTTTATCAAAGGTGTAAGGCATGCGTACGAGTAGGAAGAGAGGAGGGTGAGTGGCTCCAAGTGAAGTCAGGTCTGCAGCAGGGGTGTCTGATGTCACTATGGCTGATCAATTTGTTTATGGATGGGATGATGAGGAAGGAGAATGCAAGTCTTGGAGAGAGGAGTGAGTATGTAGTCTGTAAGGGATGATGGGGACCTGAGAAATGAGTCAGTTGTTTGCTGAAGATACATACAGCACTAGTGACATATTCAAGTGAGAACTGCAGAAGCTGGTGACTAATTTTGGAAGAGTGTTTGAAAGGATTTAGTTGGAAGTAAATATAAAGACTGAATTAGAAATATTAATTTAATTATCACACATCTCAAACTACTCTTAGTTAAACACTGAAAGTAGGCTATAGGTTCTGTAAGATAATTTCCTTATTATGGATGAGTTAGGGAACATTTTACAACAATCAGTCATACCAGTGATATATAGGATATATGTTTGAAACATGCAGGTTGTATAACTCCTCATGAATGTTGGAGTTGTGTCCCTCAAAAGACAAGGCAATCCATGTCTGTTTTAAGTCACATGGACATGTTGTGAATAAGGGTTTAATCAAATTCCAGTAATTTTCTTAAGCTCAAAAGTCCCATTACTAAGCTGGAAAATTGCTGAATAGTATTATCACCAGGTGACAGGTTCAGATCAGTGTACATGAAGACATGAAAACCACATAAAGTGGTGGGGGTGGTTGGGGGGGAGGGGGGCAGAGAGGTAGAAGCATTGCACATGACACTACCCTAAACTACTTACATGGAACTGTAACCTGAAATAGAATATCTCCTAATGTGCTCTGGCCTGTGGTTGGATTACAAGTTGTGTTAAGTACAACCTCACTGCACACTCATTAACATTCACAGAAATTAAAAACTGCATGCTATAAAAAGATTATTTTTTCTCATGATTTACTTAAAATCACAAAAGTAGGGTATTCTTCAATTGGTTTCATACAGATTCCTTATTTCACATTCTTTATGATTCACACTGCAGAGTTTATCAATTGAATTTTTTAACTCACCTCTTTTCACAGTGGTCCAAATCATATGACTAAACTTCATTTACTGTTTTAGCCCATATCACTAATACAGTTGTCCTCAATGTTATATATTTTCTTTTAAGGATTGTCAGTAAATACTACATTTACTATGGAAGACACTTTTATTTTTAGCACATGGCAGAAATCATACAAGCTGACTTTCAAGCCTTTACTTACATAAAGAAGAGCAGTAAATACAACTTTTGCATGGGGTCACAATGACATTTTTTAAATTATCTTCAAATGGAACCCCCCAGATTTCATAGTTACTACTCTTGCAACACTACATTATATTTCAGACATGTTTCTAAAAGCCTGGCCTGGACTGAATCTTTTGAATCTTCAAACATCAAGAGCTACAAAGTCAAATTTCAATCTGTATACTGTAAAACACGGAATTTGATGCAGATAAAAATACAGATGGCTGGTAGGATAGTGAGTTAGAGAAGTTATTTGAACTGTTCATGAGACAGTTGTACAAACACAGATAGTACATCAACCAAAGTGGTGAGATGTACCATATTTTGTTAATCATCCACAGATTATACAGGAAACATTACATAATAGTAGATTAAGACATGTAAACATGAATTACTCCAGGCAAAATATATAAACATCTGAATATACAATGCAAAATCTTATTTTTTTATCTTCTACCACAATATTAGCATGTAATGACTAGGTTAGGTTTAAAAACAATGAATAGTATGTTTCAGACTGTACCATATGCAAGAATAAACACATCTACCTTCTCGCAATCCATTCTTCATATGCAAATAATTATGACTTGTTTTATGGACTGTGCCTCCAAATTCAAGAATGATGAGTAATGCATATCCTATATTACTAGGCAAATGTGAAAGATTTCAAAGAATCACTAAAAACATATCAGAATTTCTTTTCTAATTTTTGGTCTCCAATGCAAAACCCAAGATTCATTAAGTCCACTTTAACATGGAAATAGTGATACTATTAGCCTACAAATATGAAATCTAGTTACATTTTTTGATATCTAAACTTTGTGAGAAGAACTTCAGTTTGTAAAGTTTAAAGCATAGTAAATTATCAAATTTACAAAATAACTCCAGGCATTAATTAAAATATACAATAGAAGTCCTTTCAAAATCCATTGGGTGTAATGTAGATTGTCTTTCAATATGATTATTCATAATGTCATGTTTACTGTGATTTAAGCCTATAAAGTTCAAAAAATGAAATATGCAATTTGCAGCAACATACTGGGTGTTTTCTGTGATGTTTTGGTTCTGCAAGGCTTGGATTAATCAGTATAAACATATATTTTCTATATCTAATAAAAACACCAAACTATACCCTCTAACTATAAAAGTAGCAATAATTTTGAAGACTAATAATACAAGAGGACGGCAGTGTGGTTCAAAAGACTTAATGCCCTACTTTGGAGGGGGCCATCATTGTGGTCATCTGAGATGAAATATGCAATTTTCATTCGCTTATAATGGGTACATTAAATGATTAAGAGCATTATATGTAACATTACTTACATACACTATCAATTCATTATCATGAACCTAATCTTTTAACAGTTTTTCAAAACCTACAAGACCTGTGATAATGCCAGGATAATTGATTCACTATAATGTAATACACTTTCAATTTCTCTGCCATTTTGAGAACTTTGACTCAGATTACCAAAGGGTACATTTTACATTAGATAGTAGTCTTTGAAAAGGTTACAAAACTACAATAAAGCATTTTTATAATGTTCTTCCATTCTAACATGGCTCAGGTAGTTCAAAACAAAGATTTAAAATTAATTTCATAAGTTCACTTCATGCAGCATATTACATCCTTATCACATATAATTTTTTTTTGTAGAGAAATGCAGTGTGATGCAACAGTGCATCTTAAATGAAATCATGCACATTTGTTTTCTAATACAACATGCTCTGGTCTTTAATGCACTACAATTCTGTTTGACAATGCCAAAAAGTAGAAGTATCCTTTCAAGCAAAAATTTCTAATACAGTCTGATGATTAATGAGATTTCTGAATTGTGCTAAGTATGATATAAATCTATCATATTTTTTATTCTTCAATGTATTTCAATGCTAGATAAACACTACTAAAAAAAAAAAAAATGTGTATTTCAGTATAAAATGATGTAACAGTAAATGAAAACTAAATTGTTTCTTTCTAATATGATCAGTGAAACTTGAAAGACATAGGAAATCATCTTATATGAAAATAAGTTTTGTGTAGAGACCAATTTCTGCATTCTGACAAGAGTAGCTTGGAAGATACATACATGAAGGTCAGTTCCAGTTAAGGCAGCTGGACATGACAGAAAGGTGCACCATCCTTACAAAGAATCCACTTTATTCAAAAGAAAGTTTACTGGGGGTTAGGTAATCATAGCCAGTGAAGGAATTGAAAGGGTCATTGCAGCTTGTGTCCTACACAATCACTTAATGGCCAGAGAAGAAATTGCCAATGTAGAGCCAAGAGGAAGGTTTAAGTCTTTTATACCCAGTTTAGGTATGGAAATTAGTCACTTTTTGCATTCAAGAAAGGCTCAATGACACATGCATAATGAAATGGTGAAACTGCACATAAGAGGACAAAGACTCTTAGCTATTGTATCATAAGAATGCTTTTGTACATTTTTTAACAAGTAAAACTTGCAACTTCATCCATATGCTACAGCAAAAGGATGGTTGATCCTTACCCACCACAGACTAAAAAAAAAAAACTGAATATCTCTGAATAGGAAGGCACTGCCCTCCTTGCAGAAAACATGGAACTTATAACTGACGAACTGACAAAAAGTAATTTTCTAATACATCAGATAACCAGAATCACATTCAAAGGGATTACTGTCAAAAGTTGTCCTGCTGTACTGCATATGGTGCTCATAGCTAGAGAAACTGGTCCTGAATAAATTACCAAAGAATGCAATACATCATCTAAAAGGACAGTTCATCTCTATTGTCATAACACAGAACACTGAAAAAGTGGCTGTGAAATTATGTCATGCATGATGCACTTCATCTGACAGATCGCTGGTAATTTGAATATACATCTATGACACATTGTGTTTATGTCATATGCACACGGGGAAAAAGTACTGCTCTTGCAAATATCAGAAACTCTGGAATGAATTTCGAGTTTCAATATGAATTCTTCCGGTAAGGAACTAAGAAAATGCCAAACATTCATAAAACAACTGAAACTAAATCTATCCCTCTTTTGAGAAAGAGGTTAAATAAATATAAAAAATACAATTTCATTACAACTACAAAGACTGCTTTGCATTTTGTTAGTATAAGCTGTTAATAACTGCAACAACTTAAATATATGAATGGCAAAACAGATATTTTACTATTGATGACATGAAAAAATAACACTTCTACACAAAAGGTTGAATCAAACTCTTTTAAGGGTAAGATAATAGGAAAATGCCATTTCCTCAGAAAATAACTGAAAGAATGCAAACATGAACCTATAAATTCAGCTTGACCTCCTACCTTACTAAGCATATCAAGACAGTAATCTTTTCATCCTAAAGGAATAGTATAAACCACATATGATTGGCAAGTAGAGCTATCAACATTCTGTTTCTTTGTACTAAAGAAGTCTGGAAATGAATATTGATAAGAGAGAAAGAGGAAATGAAAGATAGGCAAAATTTCACTGATTTCATGCCAGCAACAGTATATCATTGCAAATGCTACCAGATGTGAAAATCAAGACACTTGACATCTGTCCTTGCTTGCGAACAGATTAACTTGAAAGATTTCCAGCATTTTTTAATCATCAGGAGCTTCTGATGCCTGAGTCTCATTTCTGTAGAAGTTGGTCCTGCTTGAAGTATCTGTTCTTGTAAGCTTTTAAAGTTTCAAAAATTATGGTTGGTTGACATGACTTTGGTCCTAGAATAAAATCTGTTGAAAAAGATCAATGAGTTTGGGATTCTTTAGTGACCTCCATTATTTCAGGAATGCCAAGGTGATTAGTGTCAAGAAGCACTTGCAGTGACTGATCTAACAATGAGGCAAACTGCTAAAAAGCCATTTCAGTACCTCAGTTTCAGAATCAAAATATCATTTTCCTAAAGTGATCTTAAATATGTCTCACTAAGTAGAGCAGAAGACAACCACAAGCCTTATCTTATAGAATACACCATCAGAGAACTTTTGGAACTTGGGCTTTATTGACACAAATGGCTCAAGAATGTTATCTCCAGCCAAAGAAAAAGTCACAATTCCTGATCTATCAAAACCAGTGAGTCCAATAGAAACTGAATTATGTGATCATTCATAGACTTTGCTAGATATGTCAGCTATAAGTGCCTACACGAAAAGAAGGTACCAAACCTGGCATTTCTAATTTGAGACTAACTGTCTTTCTGGTAATGTATTTTCATCAAGTAAAAATGGTTCGTCCTTAATTCTATTTTGCCTGAAAGGATGAATACAAGTTTACTAAGCAGAGATGACTACTGCCTCTAAAAATTTTGGTTCCTAAATCTAGTTGCAGTTGAGACTTCTTCAATGACAAATCAAAAGCTTCCATACATCCAAAATGATTAAAAATCCTACAAGGTCCCACCTCTCTTACTGTTCATGGTTAAAACATTGCTAAAGAAGAAATCTTTGTGATATGAAACTTTCTTTGGCTTCATGACAAAATTAAAGTCAAAGAGACAGACCAAATAAAAACACAAATATTTCAAGAGGAAAATCAATCCTTGGTTAAGAGGAATAAGGAAACAAGTACTGTAACACCAATATGAAAATCATTCATAAAAGCTGTTAGAGAGTTTTGATATCCTAATAAATAGATTGTCAGATTGAAGTTTTAAAGCCATAAGTACCTGTTTTGAATTCATCAATCTGTGATGGGTGAGAGAAAAATCTCATTGAAAACAGAGTTTTGTGATATCTAATTCTCTACCAATGCTAACACTATCTCTCTCTTTCCTTAACTAATTCTTGATAATTGTAAAAGAGAATAGAAATGAAAGTGTATTGTATAATCTCTAAATACAGTAAAAACACTGGAGCATTTAAAGTACTGATGAAAAGTCAGTCCACTCTTAAAATATTTTGAATGAATACAAGTGTATATAAAACCACCTCGTGACTTAGTTTTATGATAGAGAGACGTGGGTATTAATGCAGAGTTTGAGGTATGAGAGATGAGTTCTTTGCCTCAGTTTGATAATAGCAATATGAAATGGGAATTGTGATAAAAAGATGGGGATACAATTATATGTCATGTCTTTATAACTACATACAGTAAACCCTCGAAGTAATGCACCCCGACATAACAGATTTTGGATTTAAGTGACTGGACAATTAATAATACAATACATTAATAAATGATAATTTCAAAAAATCATTTACCTCCTAAAACATCTTTATATCCTCCCTAAAGTTAAGTGATACTTTCTCAGCCCAACTCTCATTTGACCTCCTAAAACATCTTTATATCCTCCCTAACGTTAAGTGACACTTTCTCAGCCCTCTTTTTCAACCCCTGCACCTTCCTCTTGAACTCCTGCCACTTTCTCTTATACATTTCCCAATCATTTACACTCCTTCCTTATAAGTACCACCCAAATGCCTCTCTTTTCTCATTTACCAAAAACTTTTCTTCAACTAGGTTACATTTGATTTAACAGACTTTCTTCATTAATGGACACTCCTTACCCCCTATAATTCCATCCAATCGAGGGTTTACTCTATGAAGAAAAAACAAGTTTTGGTGATAGACATATAAGAGGATGGCATCAACCAAGCATTTTGAAAATCTTTTTTTGACTGATCCCTAAAGAGAAGACTACTTGGAAGACCAATAATTTCATGCAAAGATAACATTAAGGCCACTGTATACAAAGGACTTAATATGGAACAAACAGATATCCTGTACAAAGAAACTGTGGTTAAGAAGATCAAGAAGCAGCTCTCAGATGACAGATCAAAATAATCTGCAAAGGGAGAATAACTAAGTAAGTAGCTTTAGACAAAGTACACCACACTGTCTCCTACCTTTGACCACTGAGATTTTTTTTTATTGAAATGAAGACAGTTATATTTTTATCAATATTTGAATACCTATTTGTAGATAGTCAGGATGGTATCCAATAAACATCATCTCTTGAACTTTCTTTGTTATCATTCAACCTTTAAAATTTCTTTGTATCATATGGTCATGGTTTCAACACTCAGCTTCTTCCATTCATCCATCATTCTATTATAGCAGATCTACATAATCTCACCTTTTCAGATTTGTTTCTTGCTATGATTCATGCTACAATCTTTTTATTTTACTTTTTCATAAAGACTGATTCTGTTCTTTCCAAAATGGGCAAATTTCATAGCTGCTAACCTCTCCTTGCAATTCAACTCTCTTATATGAGGCAGTATCTTTGCTACTCTTCTCTGGAGTTCCATTACATTCTCATCTTTTTCATGCAGGTGACCAAAGATGATATGTACAGTTTAATCTATAGCTGAGGCATGCTATAATCATCTTACTAAGGATTTCCTGATGAATGCACTTATATGTAATTTCAATAAAAGGCAACACATAATCTGGCAAAGTTGTAGGTTTACCCAAAAGGCATTGGGAATACCTACCCTCTGCCAGCCCGCAGCATTAAGGTTGAGAACCTACTTCTGTAATATCAACTTTCACAGATATCCATGGTAGTATGCACTTGATCTATCCCATATAAACAAAAATAACAATGAAGGTAATAACAAAATAGATGAAATATATAACTTGCTTACTTCCACTGTGGTGTCTTCGTAATAAAGTACATAATATGTCATCCCAGAATCCTTTTCATATGTCTATATTCAGTTAGTTTTGTGCAAGGTTATAGTCATATTTGGGCCTCCTTTCACCCTGTTCCATCTTGATAATTCTCTTCATATGATATGGAACTTTGCAACTAAAAGCAGTTTAATTAGCACTCACCTGAGCACTCGTTCGTACATCATTTTTAACTTTCTCTCTAGAATTATCTGGGACAAAAATAATTATAATTCATAACTGATACACTGTCTCAAATCTGGCAACCTTGGGGCTGAGCAGTAGTTGGATTTCAAAATTTGCTGGATAAAGTGAACTAATACTGCCAAGGAGAATCTGGTTACAGATGGAATAAATCATAACCACTAATACTACCAAGGAGGATCTAACAGCAGATAGAATTAATCATAACTTCACTGGCAGAGTTTTGTATCTCGAAATATGTACTTATATATAAATTCTGAACAGTATAACAGTAGTGACACAAGGTACTCATCAAAAATTTAACCTCATTTCTGACCCCAAAATGTCAAATGTAGACTGAGGTAGTGATAAGTGATTTCATACTCATAAAATCTGAAGTGCTTTGGTTGGCACCTGGCTCAGTTGAGGCTGAGGGTGAATAAAGTGTAAGCAAACAGTGAAAAAGGTTAGTCTCAACAAAGATTTCTTTTTTCTTTAAATCATCAGTACTCATGTAGAAATTCTGGTTTTTGCATTAGGGTCATGGGCCCTATGTAGGACCACAACAAACTCTTCTCTGTCAAGAAGAATGCAAATTTCAAGATAATTAGTAAAATGTCATGTGCTGATATGAGAAAAAATGTCACATCACTAAAACAATCCCAAAAATCATATAAGAAAAGCCTTAATGTAGTTTGCTCAAGTTTCTGTCTCATCTCGACCTGCCTAATTTGCTAGCAGATACTCTACGTATATTCTACAATGATAATACATACATATGAATAAAATCATCCTTATTTTGAGTACATAATGATACCAAATCTACTACTTAGACCTAACTAGCCAATGTTAGCCACAACAGAAAATTGGATTTTCTGTATTTAGCCAGGAAAATTCTTTGACAAATGAATGTCTCTGACCATGACACAACACCTAAAAAAAAATGCTGCAGAAATCACCTTGAAGATCCTCATCACGTTTGATTTGATAAATGCCAACAAACCTCTCTCTAAATTTGCTTTAAACCACCAATTCTTGGATCCTGCAAGCTCTTAGGAAGTTTATAGTATTCTTCATTCAGGCAGATAAAACACTTGATAGGCTGTATTCTAAGTGGTTGCTCAGACTGATTAGTTTATTCTTTTATGTTAACTTGTTGAGGACACCTAGTTATCGAGAAACTGAACACATGATAATTTTGTTTCATCTGGATCAGAATATCTATACTACCTTATTGATGCTGTCATGATGCATGACCCAAATCATGAGTCACATCAAAGTTAGACATTATGTTTTTAAACTGTTTCAAATCATCCACACTAATGTCTTTAGCCATCTCTACAAAATGTGACTTTACTCAATTTACTTTCACAAAGCTTCCTTTAGAAAGCAAATAGTCTATGCAGTGAAATGAGCATACACAATGCTCCCTACAAAAATTGCATCACCTTATTCCAAAACACTTTTAAATTCAAAAGAATCATTATAACCAATTTGAATTTTGCTAAAATGCCTCTCTTTACTCAGTTTGCTGTGCCTATAAACAAGAATTATCTGAAAGTCACAGGTGCACAGGACACATGCTGTACAAATCCTTGGTAGAGAGCATTCCAGGGCTGTATTTGTTAAAAAATTTTTGGATAGTGAATGACCAGCATACATAAAGTAATTCCCTGGTGGATGAATGAAGACTTTGTTGGGATAGTTTGTAGATCTTTTTAATGGTCAAGTAACCTTCATTGGACAGGTGTGTCAAGATGGTGTCTTTCTTGAGCTGTTGAATACATAAAATATGCATGACTGTCTGACAGTTTATATAAAACTGAAATTTTGTTGATTCATCACTTACATCAACATACAATTTACAATTAATAATACATGACTTAATTAGCAATTGGAATGATGGGCTGCCTATGATTTATTCTTGCCGTTAAAGCAATCTTGCCTGCGTTATGAGGAATGGTTGGTAGTATACCATTAGTTATAACCTTGTTGGTGCTTTAAGCATCACAAGAGTGACAACAGTACCTAATCTAACACTCATATATAAAAACCATCAACATATCTTTTTCACTACCCTGTGGAATGAGATTAACTAACGATATGCTAGCAATTGTGCCTGTTCTATAGTATCATCAAAATATCAAAAATTCAATTACTTAATAAAATAAATGACACATAACAAAGCCAGTTTACATTCCTACATTTGTGTTGATGTCACAGCAACTCTTCCTAGCTTTTATGTCTAAATATGCAATAATACTAGCATAAATTCAGTAGGTTTTGAAGAAGCACATGATAGAAGCCATAATACTACTTACATCAGATGATGAATCATTTAAAATAAAGTATGCATTGGTAAAATAATATAAATATGGCTGATTCAGTTCATTTCATACAAACACCTAGCCTTTGACAAACTTTGACAAAGAAAAAAAAATTATTTCTCTGTTTTTATACATTATTTGAGCATTAAATCTTTGCATGCTTTATTATGGATAAATGTAAATATGAAAAACATGCATATCACAAGTAAATCACTTTCATCCAATATCAACTCCTTTCTCATTAGAGCATTTTCTAAATTTTCAGAAGAATGGCATGAAGAGTCTTCTTTGAGAAGCTTGATCTCCAAACATGCCTGCACCTTTCACAGCAACAGCCAAAGCTGCATTATGCTACAATTCTTAAACAACTGGAACATGCATGCAGTAACAAGTTAACAACATATGCACCAGAACCGACTTAAATGTCACCAAGTTTAAATTTTTTTTATCATAATCAGGACACAGGGATAAAGCAATTAACTATAAATCCAAACACATTAAAACTGCACCTTTAAGAATCAAATTAATAAGATATAACAGTATTGTGTAACATTCTAACAAACATGACACATGTCAGACAATTTTTTTCATCTGCAATTATTCATCATTAGTAAGAAATGTTCTCCATAAAGTGAATGAGACCTTGCAAAGCTATAGAACTAACCTGTACAGTAGTTACCTTCATCTAACCTTGTTTTCAGTGCTGAATCATACCAAACTTCAACTAAACCCATCATTAAATAAGATTATTTGGCTTACAAATAACCTTTTGTCCAACCACTGCACATCAAAGTTTCAGTTGTAAATTTCTGCCATATGTATTGCATATAAACTGAAGAAAATAATTAAGTTCCTCAGTGGCAGTGGAGGACATGAAGTCACAATGAACTTGTAATGATCAACTAATGATACACTGATAACTCCTCTGAAGTTCATTTCTTAAAAAATCCACTTTCTAGGGCCAGTCTTATTGCAAACCCTTTAGTAAATACTGCATACAGTACCTTGCAACATAAAAAATGCAACTGACATCAGAAAATAGAAACAAAATACATACACAAACAAACACACATACACATCAAAATATGCACATTCATGCAACAAAATCAACAAATATGGGGAGTTCCTTATCAGCCTTAAAAACGTTGATCGCTGATTTCAATTATTTGAATAATACTCTTATATTTGCTAAATATAAAATTTCGCAATGAACAACAGAGATTATAATTCTAAGCCTCTAAAAAGTTTAGAATCACTTAATTTTTATCAATAAGCATGCCTGTTAACTGTGTACCATGGTTAAAGTAAACATTTCATATACAAAAAAATGTTTCGATGAACAAAGGCTTCATTTTTCATCAAGCCATTTTTTTATAACAAAACCATGAGCTTTTTTGTGTCCAATGTGACTTGCACAATACAGTATAACTGCAGTAGAAATTTTCAAATATAAGGTTATAACATTAAATGCACACCATCACAGCAAGCCCACTGCATATGCACAATCTCTGAGGTAGACCACATTTGTCATTCTAATCGGATAATAATAACTGAGGGAATGAAAGGGGGCATTTCTCTTTCTGGTTACTGATAAACTGTCACAACACATGAGAAGTATTATTTCATTAAAAGTGCTATTCTCCATTGACCTCATTACTTAACAAATGCAACTGAGTGTGTTTTAAGGAGACACAAAACTCTTTAGCAGATCACCACAATAATATCTCTCTCTTTCAAGAAAGAGGGATTAAATAAAACAAGACTGAAACATTTTCAGTCAAGGAGAGTGTCTAAGTAATTACAATTCAACACTTGTTAATATAACCCAGCAAAGGGGATCTTCCCATTCATACCTAAAATTTGTATGAAAGGGGAAGTTGAAAAAATTATGAAAAATACTCTGCTGTAAAATACTGTATATGAATATACAGCTTATCATTAACAAGCTTTGGCTGCAGAAATAGCTAGCTTTTAGGAGCAGCTGTTGTATCATCAATTTCACAGGAAACAATATGGGGAATACTGAGGAAACAAAATATTCAACTGAAAATTAGACATTCATGATAACTTGATGAGCTATCAAGCAATTATCAAGAGATACTATAAATATGTTAAAAGGATTGTTTAACCACATAACAAGAAATCAAAATTATTCTCCAGGAAATAAACCTTCATTTACACCTGTGTTTAACATGAAATCAAAAACATGCTAATCACAACATTCAGTGCTGCTCTAATACAGGGTAAAAATATACTGAAAAGAAATTGTCTCCTAACACCAAATTCTAAAGCAAATAAAATATGCATTAGCAAGATTTATAAGATCTATTTAATGTAAAAAAATAATCATTGCTGCCCCACAACAGTAAAGGATATACATGACATGAACATGGATAAAGATATGTGAAAGTTTCACATGAAAGTCCCCATATGACAGCCAAGAAGTACAATTTTTTTCTGTACTATTTAGAAATATAATCTAGCTAAGCAAAATGAAGTATAACTCACAGAGGTACCAATGACCAGCACACAAATCTATCTTTGATACACTCAGCTATCCCCTACCAACACAAACTGAATGCTTTGTGCTTAACCTTTGCTGGATGCAGCGGAGTCAGTTGACTATATTTTTTTTTTCTTTTACTTTGGAATGTCAATGGGAGAGACACTTGCTTTGGAGTAAGCAGATCTATCCATCCCCATACCTGGAATGTAATTCCTAATCATAATCTCAACTATTCTTAGAATAAGCCAAAGTCCTCATCCACAGTACTTGTATCCTACTTGCATAATGTTGGTTTTATGGTAGAAATTAACGGAACATGATGCACATCACTGCGCTCTAATGTCCCATTATGATGATGGTTCCAATGAAGGATCTCATAAAGCATATATATACTTACCGGTGCACACTTGGCAAAGTGGTAATTTACCTTACCTTACTCCAACTGAACAGGGGTCCTTGTGAAAGATTAGCAAGTGCCTAATACAAGTGGATCTAAACTGGTATGACTTGGGCCTCTGCAACTGAAAAGACATATTCTAAACAGCTGGGAGATACCAACAAACTAATTCAATTTCATCATAAAGCAGTCCCCAGGGTGGGAGACTGCAAGAGATAACTAAGAAAGCTCTGTGGAAGGAGACTTCCATGTGGGTTAGCTGAGGTAACTCCCATATGGTTCAGCTGAATTGGCCTGGTATCTAGCTCACCTTGACATACATGCTGGTGCCAGCATTACCTCCTCTTCGCTTGAAGTACTCTTCAGTAACTCACTAGCAAAACCAGTATTTCCAAAGATGTGTAAAATGGCAAATGCTGTGCCATTTTTTATATATGGTAATCAGAAAATTGTACTGAACTAAAGGCTATTCTCACTAATAATCATGATTTGTAAAATGCAGGGAAAGATAATTGGAAAGCAAGTGGATGACTACTTGCAAAGGAGGAACTCTTTGACTAAGAGGTAAAATAGTTTCAAGGAACAGAGATCATGCATAATCAATCTCCTGTGCAAGGGTGAGCTATATCTTAGATCTTCTGTGATATAGGTTTCATGCTCTAAACTGAAATAAAAACTTCACTGTTGCTTTAAAGTGGAAACAATTGCTTGAGAAGTTTGTGCAATGTGTTAAGCTTGCAACTCTTAAGAGCTCTGTACGGGTTTGAAAATTGCTCTGATTGTGATATGAGAAGTAATCTTGTGGCATCTGTAACACATAAAAATCCCTAAAGAACCCTAAATGGAACATACTGTCTTTTTCATATAATAGAAAGATTTAGTTTTATGATTCTAAACTCAGGGAATGAAAAATTAGTCCTCAATATTTGGGCAGAATCTATGCACATCATCAACCTCAGAACTATAAAAATGTGAAGCTACAGGTAGAATATCAAATACCTCAAGACTTTGGATATTTACAAATTTTAGAAATATGGGCAGTAAATTATAATCTGAATGTATTACATCTTTAACAGAGTATTTTGTAGAGCATACCTAATGTAGGTTTTTGTTAGCAATATAAATAAATATATTCTATTAAGACATACAATCAACCTATCTTATATCATATATGGTCATATTACCAACAACATGAAACTTACCCAAGTGGTGCACTGATGTACCCATACCTATTTTTGTAGGACTTCCATTCTTTGCATTATTATCAGCACAAAATTCTTCCTTTTCACCCAGCACTATCACATGTGCACTTTTTGAACACCATTATATAGTTAAAATTTATGAAATATCATACATGTAGCTATGAAAAGGATAGTGCTTTATGGCCACATGTTCAAAAAATGCAAAAAGTGCTGTTGGCTACATCAGTGCACTATAAACAGAGTAGTCAACTATGAAAATGTATGAGGAGGGTGCTGGTGGTAATCTTCAATATGCTGAACTACAGATTTTGGAAATTTTAGACTTTAGGGAGATGGATCTTTTATATTCTACCCTGTTTCCTGCACTTTCTAAACTAATTCACACAGCTACTGGTTTCTCTCCCTTATATCAAGGGTTGCATTCCAAGAAAAGATCAGTACAAGCAAACACATGTTTCTATAGTAAAAGGGAGGCTCTATTCCCAGCCAGTAACAGAAATTGAAATACAAGGAGGAGAAGGTTTCCATCTAGAAAGTGGATGTCAGTATGTGAGACTATTTCTTTACCTGTTCCTGGTGCTACCTCTCTAATGCAGGAAATGGCAAACATGTATGAAAGAGGTATGAATTAAGTTTCATGCATACACTAATGAAAATCTTATAACAAAATACTGTATTGTAAATGTCACAGAATGAACATTATGAAAGAGCACAGGAGCTACAATGATATGGGCAAGGAAGAGAACAGTAGTGGTGTGGTTGAAGGGGAAGAAATGGTGATGTTGGCAAGGAAGAGACCTGACATAGTGTGGGTTGGGAAGGATGGAAGCTGTATTATGTGTGGATAAGGAAAGGAGCAACAGTGGCAAGGACAGGGGAGGAAAGGGAGCAGTGGTGGTGCGGTAGGGATAAGGAGGGGGTTGTAGGGTGAGAGAGGGAGGGAACAGCAGTGGTGTGGGTGGGAGAGGAAGGGAGCTCTGGGAGTGTGACTGAAGGATGGGAGTGGTGGTAGTGTGGATGGAGGAAGGGAGCTGTGGTGGTTTGGATGGAGGAAGGAAGCAATGGCAATGTAGGTGTGAGAGCAAAGAAATATTGACCCCTGAAACAATCATCTGGATTGGAATCTATTACCTCTTCTCCTGACCTATCCTTCCCTCTGCACCTTTCCTCTGGCAACATCAATGAAGCTACCACACCAAAGCTCTCAGCAACAAGCTTAATCTCAGCCAAACAGCACCCCAACTCTCTTAAATGTTTGAGGTCCTCAAGTAGGCTTTTTATACTCACAATGCCTAAATCCAAAGTAAAACATCTTGCCCATTTCTGCATTTGATTCCTATGAAGACTTTAAGCCAAGTGAAAGCAATGAGGATACACTCACAAATTCATGTACGTCTGAATGCCATTTAGGTACAAAAAAGTCTCTGCTGTCGGATTCATATCTTGGATAATTTCAATAGCAATTTTTTTCCCAGGTGAAATGCATGTAATGTATCATATATTGAGAAGGAAGTGATGATGAGGGATTTTGCTTTACTGCTGAAAATAGGATTAACTGGGATTAAGAAAAAGAGGAGTTCGGGCCCAGGCTCCTCAATGGACCTCAAGCCCCAGGGCAGCAATGCCCCCCTCCTCATTAAGCATAACAAACTTAGGTGATGTCTTTTCAGAATATCTGAAAATATTCCACACACAAAGAGTGTACTACAGTGAAAGGGTTTAATATAACACTATTTGGATCTGACCAAAATACAAATACAGTGCTCTTGCTTCTGAATAGCATATGCCCCATGTGCTCTCTGCCATGGCCTCATTTTCTTCATGGAACTTTTTATATTCTAACTTTGCAAGAGAAAGAATCTGCAACAGCAGAAGTATACAGAGTACACACAAGCTCTTAGTCTAGTTATCAACATAGCAATTGATGATAATATCAATGAACAAATAATATTAAGAATTACGTACAACCTTCTCATTGCAATCAGTGATACAAATAGTTTTTTACTTATTTTAAAATAAATATTTTATAAATAATCAATACAATACTTGTAACAAGTGCAAACATATAAAACAGTGTTCATAAAAAACAATGCATACTTAAAATCACAATTAACTGGATGTTGATAATTCCTTAATGACAAGTGGTTTAGGGCTACATAATTTTGGTATCACAAAACAGAGATTAAAATACTAATTTGGCAAAGTTTCACTGCCTGAAACAATGTATCCATTAGTTCTGTATGGAACTCTTACTTCAGGGTTGATTTTTAAAAGAAATCAATCATTTGGTCAATACAAGCAAAAATAGAAAATCATAATCTCTCCAAAACAAATGCCTTATCAACAATCCCTTTATGCTCCTAATTATGGATACCTCTCTTTCATTATTTCAACTTATCACTGAAAAGTTATATCTCAAATATACTGTATATTTCTACTGAGCACTTTGTTCTGGGCTTTCCCTAACTTCTCCATCTATGTGGCTGACACAGACAGATAAAACATACCAACTCTTAAAAGGTTATGTACCAGTATTCACTATCCAGAAAATAAAGTTGCCTCTAAATATAATACAAACCATTTTATATGAGTTCAAGTTATCTATCTAAGTTAGCCTTTTAGCATTAGTAGACCAGTTATGAGACTTACTAGTACTGGGTTTACCTAGAAAGCACCTTATGCATGTACCACATATGCAAATTAAAACTATTCTTCATATTTACTTAGATTCCTATATATAGGATACAGACAAACAAACTAAATTTTTGTTAAATTGTCAAAAAGCTATAAATTATCATAACAAATCTGAGTTACTTGATTTTACAATTTTTTTTTCAACAATCACAATGACAGCATTATCAAAAGGACTGTATCCCAAGCATCATCACATTTCCTTGTCACATTAACAATAATACTTAACAACCAAAGTCATAAGAATAATATACATTTTTCTCACTTTGTGTTTCTGAGACACTGTTGTGCTTTACATATGCCTGACACACATTACAAACATACTTTTAAACTAAAGCTAACATTAAATCAAATTTCTCTTTATTTTGTTATGAAACATCATAAAGAACTGTGAAGATCTAAAGTGTACAAGAAGACATGAGTTTACTCAATTTTATGACTTGAACCTGGATGGATAAACATCTATAATCAGATGTTTTACAATGGTATAGTTCCTGGTCTGTTGGGGATGAGAGAGCTTGGGAAGTGAGTCAATTGTTGTTCGCTGATGATACAGCGCTGGTGGCTGATTCATGTGAGAAACTGCAGAAGCTGGTGACTGAGTTTGGTAAAGTGTGTGGAAGAAGAAAGTTGAGAGTAAATGTGAATAAGAGCAAGGTTATTAGGTACAGTAGGGGTGAGGGTCAAGTCAATTGGGAGGTGAGTTTGAATGGAGAAAAACTGGAGGAAGTGAAGTGTTTTAGATATCTGGGAGTGGATCTGTCAGCGGATGGAACCATGGAAGCGGAAGTGGATCATAGGGTGGGGGAGGGGGCGAAAATTTTGGGAGCCTTGAAAAATGTGTGGAAGTCGAGAACATTATCTCGGAAAGCAAAAATGGGTATGTTTGAGGGAATAGTGGTTCCAACAATGCTGTATGGTTGCGAGGCGTGGGCTATGGATAGAGATGTGCGCAGGAGGATGGATGTGCTGGAAATGAGATGTTTGAGGACAATGTGTGGTGTGAGGTGGTTTGATCGAGTAAGTAACGTAAGGGTAAGAGAGATGTGTGGAAATAAAAAGAGCGTGGTTGAGAGAGCAGAAGAGGGTGTTTTGAAATGGTTTGGACACATGGAGAGAATGAGTGAGGAGAGATTGACCAAGAGGATATATGTGTCGGAGGTGGAGGGAACGAGGAGAAGAGGGAGACCAAATTGGAGGTGGAAAGATGGAGTGAAAAAGATTTTGTGTGATCGGGGCCTGAACATGCAGGAGGGTGAAAGGAGGGCAAGAAATAGAGTGAATTGGAGTCATGTGGTATACAGGGGTTGACGTGCTGTCAGTGGATTGAAGCAAGAAGGCATGTGAAGCGTCTGGGGTAAACCATGGAAAGCTGTGTAGGTATGTATATTTGCGTGTGTGGACGTGTGTATGTACATGTGTATGGGGGGGGGGGGGTTGGGCCATTTCTTTCGTCTGTTTCCTTGCGCTACCTCGCAAACGCGGGAGACAGCGACAAAGTATAAAAAAAAAAAAAAAAAAAAAAAAAAAAGTTCCCACTTGAATATCATAGCCTTCATGTTTAAGTAACTAAAGATATAGCATAGTAACACACTCGAATATCACAGATCCTAAATGCTTGGGATCAAGATGACTTCAGAATGTCAATAATTTCAAAAATCAATAAATCTATTCAAGAAATCCATATAATAAATTGCATCAGATGTTTTTAATATACTACATATTGAAGTACACATTAAGTCTGCAAATAAATTTGATTTTACCATTCTTTTACACTCACAATGTTTTGTTCACAAATCAGTTTTCAGTACATTTCATTCTCATATGTTTGCCATGTGCTGCAATTAATACTGCCTCCTGAAAAGCAGACAGATACCCACCCCATCATGCATTGCCAGTTACTCAAACATTTGCCAGATTTCCCCAGTCCCTTTTACATATAGATTCCTGTGAGTTACTTTCTATTATGTAATACACTCACTGATGCCTTCTTTCACTGTGTCCAAAACCTGTAGTCACACACCCCGAGTGATTAGAATTCTTGTGTTATGGGGAGAAGATTTTACAATTGTGTTGCCTTGTTTCTTGACCTCGTGTATATGTACCTTGTCTTAACACACACACCCCCTAGCCTTTGCCAGGATTGTGTATGAGAGTGTGATTACAATCTGCATTTCATAGGGAGAGAGTTTTCACTCATGTTCCCGTCTTCTTAACCAAGCATATGTATACCACGTATTTACTCCAATGTATGTATTCACAAACATGCATAAACACACACACACACAATTAGCTCATCCCAAACACCCATTCTACCGAGCAGCACCAGGAGGGGGATGAACAGCTGGGTAGCGTGGACCAGCTGCTGCAACCAGGATTTGAACCTATGCAGGTCTTGTCCCAAGTAACAAAAGTAGTTAGCAATGCCCTTAGCTAATGACCAGAAAGACGCATCAGTGGATGATGAAGAGAGATTATCAACTTCTTTTGAATAAAGGAACGCTTTGCCATGATTATGGGCAGTGATGAATCATGAATAGGAATGGGAGGAAGGAACAACTGAACCATGGACTTGATGAAAAGGTCATCTTGGAGGAAGACAGGATAAATGCTTCTATTCCCTCTTTTATCCCTGGGGATAGGGGAGAAAGAAAGCTTCCCACGTTTTCCCAGCGTGTCGTAGAAGGCGACTAAAATGGGAGGGAACGGGGGGCTGGAAATCCTTCCCTCTCGTTTTTTTAAATTTTCCAAAAGAGGAACAGAGAAGGGGCCAAAAAAAGGATATTCCCTCAAAGGCTCAGTCCTCTGTGCTTAACGCTACCTCGCTAACGCGGGAAATGGCAGAGTGAAAATTCCCTCTTTTATGTTGATATCATTGGTATGGAGAGTGAATGTCATCTGTTTGTTGTATGTGTCACTTAAAATGGTGAAAGTGGGAGAGAATGTCCATTCAAGGTGAGTGGAGTGTGTGAGCTGGATCTGTGTGCGTACTGTATATGAGATTATCATAATCAGGGCAATCAATTGCCCATACCACATATGCTACTAAAGAAATGAACGTCAGTAAAAAAAAACATCTCATGCAAGGCTTACTATCTTTTAGGGGTCAGAGAGTGATGCACTTAACCAAAGAATTTTGAGGGAGTTTTGAATGTGCAAAATGTTCTGGAAAGTTGAACATTTCAGGAAGTGTACTTTTGCATCTGTGATACTCGAGTGCACGTATTTTCAAGACCTGACACTTACCGTATTAATCAATATATCATCAGTGACAGAAATATATAAATAAAAATAATAAATGTTTATATTTCTTATTTTCTAAATATTTCAAAGGAATGTTGGAGTGAAAAGCTAAAATGATATAATTTAAATTTCATCATTCACAACTAACAGAGACATTAAAATGATATCTAAGAGATCATAACAAACTAAAATTTTAATAATTAGATATTAAAGCATAAAATGGAAATAAATTATACATCATAATTCAGACAAAAATATAAATCATTTTAACAAGTTCTTCTCAATTCTTTGTTTCTCCATCCTAAATGAGAAAAAAATTATAATACTTCAAGAACAAACTGCATGGTCTATAATCATACGAGAAAGAACTGTGATATATCTAAGGTATACCTCATCTAAAATCATAAAGTTCCTTTTCTTCCTTGATTGTTTAAGCATCTGTAATTATTTGCAATGAAAGAATTTGCACTAGCAGCTGATGTAAAATACAAAAAGAATGAGAATACTTTCTTATTCAGAATATATCAAGTGATTCTAAGGATATACTGTATAAAGATCTGTTGTACCAATAATAAATGCCAAAAGAAAATAATGTAAGTTCAAATCTTTAAACATCTACATGTCTGTTGTCTATCAGGAGAACTGCCTCAGGAAAACAATGAAGGAAATAGTGAAATACTGTAAAGACTGTAAGTAGCTGTAATAACAAGTTTAGTCTTAACTAAATCAGGAGCGTACCATAGGGGGGAGTGGAGGTTGATGGGGTGATTGCCTCCCCTCCCTTGAGCTATAGCTACAGAATATACAATAAATCTATTCAACAAAAATTATTTATACATTTATACAATCATTCTAACCATCTTAGTTCCTTGAAAGGAAAAATAAAAGTATTGTTTTGGATATTCACACCAGTGACCAAAGAAAACCATGTTCATTTCACCACCTCTCTGAAACAGTGTGAAACATATATCAATCAAATCTTATCAATCTGAAAAAGAATAATAATATGTTTCAGTGAACAAAACTCTTATCACTGCTATCAGCTGGTTTGTCATTAAATATCATAAATCTATATTTATTCAAGAATGGTCACTGGTCTCATAATAAACACTTCTGTACAACAGCTGTATTCAGTTTTATGAGAATTTGACCAATATCAGTGAATTACTTAAATATCCAAATACAGTAACTCAAAAATTGGTTAAATCCTTTGGAATACAATGATGCTGGAGAGACCACAATAAGAAACAACCACAGTATATGGGAATTTCTAAATATTTTGAAGTAATACATTCTTACATAACACTCTAGTTCTGAGCTTTCCATCATTATCTTGGTGAATCCATGATTTTCTTTCCCTTGACCAAATCCTGGGTACGCACCTGAGCTGAATGTGTATCATTGATTGTACTTCTGTTGATGACCAAATATGAAAAAATAATACATTGTGAACATAAAGTGGAATCAAACCTGCAGAGCACTTCCTTTAAGAAGCAAAAAAAAAAAAAAAAAAAGTCTATACAGATACACTGATTTCTCACTGCCTACAACACACAATAGTAAAAAATAAACGTATCTCCACACTTGATCAGGGTATACATAGGGTACCCCAAATACAGCACATTGCTAATTTTAGACTTTCCAAGAAACACACAGAAATGCTATTTACAAGTTGTCATTTTCCATAAGTACACAGCAACTCCCCAAAATGAAAAGCACAGTATTCACTTCACTTTATGCAGTACAACTGAATATCACTGGACTTTTCTTTTCAAACCATATTATCACTTATAGATGCTTAACCATTGTTTAAGAGGCTTCAGGCACAATTGTGCTGACAAGTCTTGCCACAATTGGTCTTATTTTCAAATATAATCATGTTTCTCTCTCTAAAAAAATAGGGGGACTGAAAAAATATAATGATGAAAAAAGTGGGGAGTTACTTGGAGACTGATGTGCATGTCCATACGAGGTAAATAATTATTGTACAGTATGGTAATGAACAGTTCTTCAAGAGTTTCTCTTCATCTTTAGATTGCTCTGTGTAGTCTTTCCTTATAAATTACAAGCTGAAAAACATAAGAATTTTATAATGGTATGTTCTAGTATCAAATGATTATTTGAAAATATTTGTAATCTAAATTGCCTTTAAAAAAAAAACTATATATAAGCATAAAAGAAAACTAAACCTTAAATTGTGTCTTTAAAAGAAATATCTTAATACATTTCATATAAAATCAGAAGTCAGACCAGACCTACACAAACTACTCACCTCTATCATTAAGTTTTATTTACAATGAAAGACCATCGCTGAGTAAGTATTGTCTTATCACAGTTTTCTACTGTTAAACCAACTAATCTCTCCCTTGCACTATCTATGCATAAGCTGAGCCCTTCTGCCATTATTAACCGATCACCATCTGTACGCACCCATTTCTGCAAGAAAAGAAATACAATGCAATATTAAGGTATTTTTTAAAACAGGTTATCTAAAATGTGTTTCATATAACACCTCAAAAGACTTTTTTAGATAGCATAGTAACCTGTGCAGTTCATGATCCTAGGACAAGGTTTATATCCTGATACAGGCATAATCATGCCAGATGTTTTTGCCTTAAATAAAAGATTTGCCAGTCACCCTTAAGACCTCAGTTAAGAAACTAATGATTCTATGTTCCTAACTAGCAAACTTTATACAATGAAGCTGTTGTGACTCCATTCAATTCATAAAACAAAACAGCATATGTGTGTGCACAACTAAAATTCCTTGAGAAACATCCAGTTTTCATAAAGTATGGTAATATTTCCTAAGCAAGTGCATCAAACTTATCTCTGCATTGAGGAACAGGCATCATATATGCTGGCAAATAATATCATATGGCACTGCCAGACTATGCCTGTTTGTTGTTGTGCCATGCACAAGAAGTCACCTTTAATCAGATTATATCATCAGAGTACAATATTTTTGAAAAACTTCTCACTCTAAAGGAGTCCATCCTTTCCCTGCTACAGACTGTAGCAAAGCCTTGAAGCTGCAGGAGTCCCCTGGAAGAGGGGTCCTTGGAGTTATACAAATAATACAATAATAATAATAATAATAATAATAATAATAATAATAATAATAATAATAATGATAATACTAATAATAATAATAGTGGATGAAGACAAGCAAGTATGAATATGTACATGTGTATATATGTATATGTCTATGTATGTGGATGTATATGTACGTATATGCTGATATGTATATGTCTATGTGCATGTATAGGCATTTCTGTATGTATATGTGTGTATGAGTGGATGGGCAATTCTTTCTTCGACTGTTTCCAGGCATTACCTCGCTGACACAAGAAACGGTAATCATGTATAAATAAATAAATATATAATAATAAGAATAATAATCATCTTGTGGAGGCAAAGGTGAAGATTTGTAGAGGTTCTCAATAGAAGAGACAATGTTGGGGTGAAGAGAGCGGTGAGAGTGAGTGAGCTTCGAAAGGAGACATGTGTGAGGAACTACCAGGAAAGATTGAGTGCGGAGTGGAAGGAGGTGGGAGTGAATGATGCAGGGGGGTGAGGGAGGAATGGGATGCATTTAGGGAAGCAGTGATGGCTTGCACAAAAGATGCTTGAGGCATGAGAAAGGTGGGAGGTCGGCAGATTAGAAAGGGTAGCGAGTGGTGGGATGAAGAAGTAGGATTGTTAGTGAAAATGAAGAGAGAGGCATTTGGACGATTTTTGCAGAGAAGTAGGGCGAATGAGTGGGAGATGTATAAAGGAAAGAGGCACGAGGTCATGAGAGGGGTGCAAGAGGTGAAAAAGAGGGCAAATGAGAGTTGGGGTGAGAGAGTATCATTAAATTTTAGGGAGAATATAAAGATGTTTTGGAAGGAGGTAAATAAAGTGCATCAGACAACAGAACAAACGGGAACATCAGTGAAGGGGGCTAATGGGGAGGTAATAACAAGAAGTGGTGAAGTGAGAAGGAGATGGAGTGAGTATTTTGAAGATCTGTTGAATGTGTTTGATGATAGAATGGCAGATGTAGGGTGTTTTGGTAGAGGTGCTGTGCAAAGTGAGAGAATCAGAGAGAATGGTTTGGTAAACAGAGGAGAGGTAGCGAAAGCTTTGCGGAAGATGAAATACGGCAAGACGGTGGGTTTGGATCGTAATGACGTGGAATTTATCAAAAAACGGGTGACTGTGTTGTTGACTGATTGGTGAGGATATTCAATGTGTGTGTGGTTTGTGGTGAAGTGCCCGAGGATTGAAGGAATGCATGCATAGTGCCATTGTACAAAGGCAAAGTGGATAAAGTTGGGTGTTCAAATTATAGGGGTATAAGTTTGTTGAGTATTCCTGGGAAATTATTGGGAGGGTATCGATTGAGAGGGCAAAGGCATGTACAAAGCATCAGATTGGGGAGGAACAGTGTGGTTTCAGAAGTGGTGGAGGATGTGTGGATCAGGTGTTTGCTTTGACGAATGTATGTGAGAAATACTTAGAAAAAGAAATGGAAATGTATGTAGCATTTATGGATCTGGAGAAGGCTTATGGTAAGAGTTGATACAGATGCTTCGTGGAAGGTATTAAGAGTATATGGTGTGGGAGGTAAGTTGCTAGAAGCAGTGAAAAGATATTAACAAGAATGTAAGGATTGTGTAAGAGTAGGAAAAGAGGGAAGTGATTGGTTTCCAGTGAATGTCGGTTTGCGGCAGGGGTGCGTAATGTCTCCATGGTTGTTTAATTTGTTTATGGACAGGGTTGTTAGGGAGGTGAATGCAAGAGGTTGGAGAGAGGGACAAGTATGCAGTCTGTTGCAGATGAAAGGGCTTGGGAAGTGAGTCAGTTGTTGTTTGCTGATGATACAGTGCTGGTAGCTGATTTGGGTGACAAACTGCAGAAGTTGGTGACTGAGTTTGGTAAAGTAAGTGAAAGAAGAAAGCTGTGAGTAAATGTGAATAAGAGCAAGGTTATTAGGTTCAGTAGGGTTAAGGGACAAGTTAACTGGGAGGTAAGTTTGAATGAAGAAAAACTGGACGAAGTGAAGTGTTTTAGATAACTGGGAAGGGATTTAGTGGCAGATGGAACCATGGAAGCGGAAGTGAGTCATAGGATGGGGAAGGGAGCAAAGGTTCTGGGTGCATTGAAGAATGTGTGGAAGGCGAGAACGTTATCTCGGAAAGCATAAATGGGTATGTTTGAAGGAATAGTGGTTCCAATAATGTTATATGGTTACGAGGCATGGACTATGGATAGGGTTGAGTGGAGGAGGGTGGATGTGTTGGAAATGAGATGTTTGAGGACATTATGTGGTGTGGGGTGGTTTGATTGAGTTAATAATGAAAGGGGGAGAGAGGTGTGTGGTGACAGGGAGAGTGGTTGAGAGAGCGGGAGAGGGTGTATTAAAATGGTTTGGTCACATGGAGAGAATGAGCGAGGAAAGATTGACAAAGAGGATATGTGTGTCAAAGTTGGAGGGAATGAGAAGTGGGAGACCAAATTGGAGGTGGAAGGACGGAGTGAAAAAGATTTTGAGCGATCGGGGCCTGAACATACAGGAGGGGGAAAGGTGTGCAAGGAATAGAGTGAATTGGAACGATGTGGTATACCGGGGTCAACATACTGTCAATGGATTGAACCGGGGCATGTGAAAAGTATGGGGTAAACCATGGAAAGTTTTGTGGGGCCTGGATGTGGAAAGGGAGCTGTGGTTTCGGTGCATTACACATGACAGCTGGAGGCTGAGTGTGAACGAATGTGGCTTTTGTTGTTTTTTCCTGGAGCTACCTTGCACGCACGCAGAGGGGGGGCTGCCATTTCATGTGTGGTGGGGTGGTGAAGGGAATGGATGAAGGCAGCAAGTATGAATATGTACATGTATATATACGTGTCTGTATATGTATGTATACACTGAAATGTGTAGGTATATATATGTGCGTGTGTGGGTGTTTATGTAAATACATGTGTATGTGGGTGGGTTGGGCCACTCTTTTGTCTGTTTCCTTGCGCTACCTCACTAACCTGGGAGACAGTGACAAAGCATAATAAATAAAATAATATAAATAATAAGTGCCTGAAAATTGGCAGAATGCATGTTTAGTGCCATTTTAAAAAGGCAAAGGGGATGAAGGTGAGTGTTCAGCCTACAGAGGCATAATTTTGTTGAGTACTCCTGAAAAACTGTATGTTAGGGTACTGATCGAGAAGTTGAAGGCATCTACAAAGCATCAGATTGGGGAGGAGCGGTGTGGTTTTAGAAATGGTAGAGGATGTGTGGATCATATGTTTGCCTTGAAGAATGTATGTGAGAAATACTCTGAAAAACAATGGATTTGTGTGTAGCATTTATGGATCTGAAGAAGGTCTTAAGAGTATACGGTGTGGGAGGTAAGCTGTGAGAGGCAGTGATTTTTTTATCATAGGTGTAAGGCATGTTTACGAATGGGGAAAGAGGAGAGTGATTGTTCACAGTGAAAGTTGGTTTGTGGCAGGGGTGTGTAATGTCCCCATGGTTGTTTAATTTGTTTATAGATGGGCTGGTTAGGGAGATAATTGAAAGAGTTTAGAGAGAGGGACAAGTATGCAGTCTGTTGCAGATGAAAGGGCTTGGGAAGTGAGTCAGTTGTTTGTCAGTGATACAGCACTGGAGGCTGATTTGAGTGAGAAATACATGTATATATATATATATCTTTTTTTTTCTTTCTTTTTTTTTTTTTTGCTTTGTCGCTGTCTCCCACGTTAGCGAGGTAGCACAAGGAAACAGATGAAAGAATGGCCCAACCCACCCCCATACACATGTATATACATACGTCCACACACGTAAATATACATACCTACACAGCTTTCCATGGTTTACCCCAGACGCTTCACATGCTCTGATTCAATCCATTGACAGCACGTCGACCCTGGTATACCACATCGATCCAATTCACTCTATTCCTTGCCCTCCTTTCACCCTCCTGTATGTTTAGGCCCAATCACTCAAAATCTTTTTCACTCCATCTTTCCACCTCCAATTTGGTCTCCCACTTCTCCTCATTCCCTCCACCTCTAACACAAATATCCTCTTTGTCAATCTTTCCTCACTCATTCTCTTCATGTGCCCAAACCATTTCAAAACACCCTCTTCTGCTCTCTCAACCACGCTCTTCTTATTTCCACACATCTCTCTTACCCTTACATTACTTACTCGATCAAGCCACGTCACACCACATATTGTCCTCAAACATCTCATTTCCAGCACATCCACCCTCCAGTGCACAACTCTATCCATAGCCCACGCTCGCAACCATACAACATTGTTGGAACCACTATTCCTTCAAACATACCCATTTTTGCTTTGCGAGATAATGTTCTCGACTTCCACACATTCTTCAAGGCTCCCAGGATTTTCGCCCCCTCCCCCACCCTATGATCCACTTCCACTTCCATGGTTCCATCCTGCTGCCAGATCCACTCCCAATATCTAAAACACTTTACTTCCTCCAGTTTTTCTCCACTCAAACTTACCTCCCAGCTGACTTGACCCTCAACCCTACTGTACCTAATAACCTTGCTCTTATTTACATTTACTCTTAACTTTCTTCTTTCACACAACTTTTCCATGGTTTACCCCAGACGCTTCACATGCTCTGATTCAATCCATTGACAGCACGTCGACCCTGGTATACCACATCGATCCAATTCACTCTATTCCTTGCCCTCCTTTCACCCTCCTGTATGTTTAGGCCCCAATCTTGCATGCCTTTCACCCCCTGTATGTTTAGGCCCCAATCTTGCATGCCTTTCACCCTCCTGTATGTTTAGGCCCAATCACTCAAAATCTTTTTCACTCCATCTTTCCACCTCCAATTTGGTCTCCCACTTCTCCTCATTCCCTCCACCTCTAACACAAATATCCTCTTTGTCAATCTTTCCTCACTCATTCTCTTCATGTGCCCAAACCATTTCAAAACACCCTCTTCTGCTCTCTCAACCACACTCTTTTTATTACCACACATATACATATCAACACATACATACATATATATACATAAATGCCTGCTCATTTATTTATTCTACTATCCTTTGTCGCTGTCTCCCACGTTAGCGAGGTAGCACAAGGAAACAGATGAAAGAATGGCCCAACCCACCCCCATACACATGTATATACATACGTCCACACACGTAAATATACATACCTACACAGCTTTCCATGGTTTACCCCAGACGCTTCACATGCTCTGATTCAATCCATTGACAGCACGTCGACCCTGGTATACCACATCGATCCAATTCACTCTATTCCTTGCCCTCCTTTCACCCTCCTGTATGTTAGGGTACTGATCGAGAAGTTGAAGGCATCTACAAAGCATCAGATTGGGGAGGAGCGGTGTGGTTTTAGAAATGGTAGAGGATGTGTGGATCATATGTTTGCCTTGAAGAATGTATGTGAGAAATACTCTGAAAAACAATGGATTTGTGTGTAGCATTTATGGATCTGAAGAAGGTCTTAAGAGTATACGGTGTGGGAGGTAAGCTGTGAGAGGCAGTGATTTTTTTATCATAGGTGTAAGGCATGTTTACGAATGGGGAAAGAGGAGAGTGATTGTTCACAGTGAAAGTTGGTTTGTGGCAGGGGTGTGTAATGTCCCCATGGTTGTTTAATTTGTTTATAGATGGGCTGGTTAGGGAGATAATTGAAAGAGTTTAGAGAGAGGGACAAGTATGCAGTCTGTTGCAGATGAAAGGGCTTGGGAAGTGAGTCAGTTGTTGTTCGCTGATGATACAGCGCTGGTGGCTGATTCATGTGAGAAACTGCAGAAGTTGGTGACTGACTTTGGAAAAGTGTGTTAAAGGAGAAAGTTGAGAGTAAATGTGAATAAGAGCAAGGTTATTAGGTACAGTAGGGTTGAGGGTCAAGTCAATTGGGAGGTAAGTTTGAATGAAGTAAAACTGGAGGAAGTAAAGTGTTTTAGATACCTGGGAGTGCTTAATATGAGGTTTAATAGCTTTCATCCTCATCCAGCTGATGCATCATTCCGTCCCCTTATATACAGAAGTCACTAACAACCCAACAATTCAGTCACCTATAAATCATAAGAGTTCAACCACATCATATTAGTGGGAAGCCATACTTACATGCTCACTATTGTGGTAATTTCTAGAATTACAAAAACAATTTCTCTTGTTCCTGTTTCTATTCTTAAGATATTCTGCATGGGAAAAAAAAATTTTCTTCGAAGCACTAAGGGAGCATCATTTCAAATGAACTGTGCAGTTTGAAGAGCGAAGAAAACAATCAAATTTCCCTGTCAATGCAGCTGTATCCTAAGAAAATAATCTCTAAAATTTGTAATTGGAGGTGGAAAGATGGAGTGATAAAGAATTTTGCACAGAAGTATACTGCATATTGCATATGTTTTACCCCTTGCTTCATGCCACCAAAAACTTTTCAAGTTGTCCTAGTATGATTGGTGCTAAGAAGCATAAGGCTATCACCACCAAAGTTAAGATAGATGTGCTTAAACATCACGAGAGAGGTGAATGAACAGCTGATATGAAGTGTGCCCTTGGACTAAGTGAATCTAATTTATGAACTATTCATGACAGCGCAGAAAAGATCTAGGAGAGTGTCAAGAGTGGAACATTAATCAGTGTATCTAATACCTTGTATTGCCAAAGATCGATTATAGAGAGAAAGGAATGAATGTTGAGCAAATGGATCAAACACCAAACTCATGAAAATGTTCCCATCAGCATACTTGTGATACAAGCAAAGGTCTGGATAAAGAAGCAATGAAGACATTTCAAGCACATTCTCGTTGGTTCATAAATTTTAGGAAATGCTACATGTTCCACAACATTAAGTTGACTGGTGAGGCTGCTTCTGCTGATGTCGTTGTGTCCAAAAATTTCCCAGAAACCCTCAACTCCATTTTTAAGGAAGCCTTGTGCATCCTGTTACCACCATGCCAGAGAATACTCTGCCATGGAGGTAACAGGATATTCATGCCTTTGTGCTGGTGTTGGGATTTAAAACTTTATCAACTGTTTGCACCTGATGAAGCAAATTGTCTCCAAAAACATGCCTTGCATTGTGTATTGTAAAATAACTATAAAGTGAAATATCTGAACTCGTACCAAAGTGTGATCACCCTCATGAATATCATCACGGACTATTGTGATCATCACATTATCTCGGAAAGCAAAAATGGGTATGTTTGAAGGAATAGTGGTTCCAACAATGTTGTATGGTTGCGAGGTGTGGGCTATGGATAGAGTTGTGCGCAGGAGGATGGATGTGCTGGAAATGAGATGTTTAACAATTGGTTGAATGAAATGTTTTAAAAAGGTAAAAATTTTGGGAAAAAAAAGACTTTTAAAAGCAAAAAGGGTGTTTTGAATGGTTTCAAGAAAAAGTGGGGAAAATTGCCCCCAAATTTTCCGATCAGGGAAAGGGAACCAAAATTGGGGGTAAATATAAAAAGATTTTTGTACCCTGAAATCAAAGGGGGGGGGAAAAAAGGGGGGAAAAAAGTGTTTACGGTGGGCCGGGGGGAAACCGTTCATGGTTTAAAACTCTGGGGTAAACCATGGGAAACTTTTAATTTTAATTTCTTTACTTTAAAAATTGTAAAGGGGGGGGGGGTTCCATTTTTCCTGTTTCCTTGCGCTAAATCGCAAACCGGGGGAAGCGCAAATTATAATAAAAAAAATAAAAAATGAATACCAAAAATAACCCCCCCCCCCCCCCCCCCCCCCCCCCCCCCCCCCCCCCCCCCCCCCCCCCCCCCCCCCCCCCCCCCTTACCCCACCCCCCCCCCCCAGAAACAAAAGAAAAAAAAATATATTTAAAAATAATTTAAAAATTTTATATAATATATATATATAATATATATATCTTTTTTTTCTTTCTTTTTTTTTTTTTGCTTTGTCGCTGTCTCCCGCGTTTGCAAGGTAGCGCAAGGAAACAGACGAAAGAAATGGCCCAACCCACCCCCATACACATGTATATACATACGTCCACACACGTAAATATACATACCTACACAGCTTTCCATGGTTTACCCCAGAAGCTTCACATGCCCTGATTCAATCCACTGACAGCACATCAACCCCGGTATACCACATCGATCCAATTCACTCTATTCCTTGCCCTCCTTTCACCCTCCTGCATGTTCAGGCCCCGATCATACAAAATCTTTTTCACTCCACCTTTCCACCTCCAATTTGGTCTCCCACTTCTCCTGGTTCCCTCCACCTCCGACACATATATCCTCTTGGTCAATCTTTCCTCACTCATTCTCTTCATGTGCCCAAACCATTTCAAAACACCCTCTTCTGCTCTCTCAACCATGCTCTTTTTATTTCCACACATCTCTCTTACCCTTACATTACTTACTCGATCAAACCACCTCACACCACACAATGTCCTCAAACATCTCATTTCCAGCACATCCACCCTCCAGCGCACAACTCTATCCATAGCCCACGCCTCGCAACCATACAAAATTGTTGGAACCACTATTCCTTCAAACATACCCATTTTTGCTTTCCGAGATAATGTTCTCGACTTCCACACATTCTTCAAGGCTCCCAGGATTTTCGCCCCCTCCCCCACCCTATGATCCACTTCCACTTCCATGGTTCCATCCGCTGCCAGATCCACTCCCAGATATCTAAAACACTTTACTTCCTCCAGTTTTTCTCCATTCAAACTTACCTCCCAGCTGACTTGACCCTCAACCCTACTGTACCTAATAACCTTGCTCTTATTTACATTTACTCTTAACTTTCTTCTTTCACACACTTTACCAAACTCAGTCACCAGCTTCTGCAGTTTCTCACATGAATCAGCCACCAGCGCTGTATCATCAGCGAACAACAACTGACTCACTTCCCAAGCTCTCTCATCCACAACAGACTTCATACTTGCCCCTCTTTCCAAAACTCTTGCATTCACCTCCCTAACAACCCCATCCATAAACAAATTAAACAACCATGGAGACATCACACGCCCCTGCCGCAAACCTACATTCACTGAGAACCAATCACTTTCCTCTTCCTACATGTACACATGCCTTACAACCTCGATAAAAACTTTTCACTGCTTCTAACAACTTGCCTCCCACACCATATATTCTTAATACCTTCCACAGAGCATCTCTATCAACTCTATCATACGCCTTCTCCAGATCCATAAATGCTACATACAAATCATTTGCTTTTCTAAGTATTTCTCACATACATTCTGAAACACGATATGTTCCCAAGTGCACTTTCTTGCACTTGGGAACTTATCGTGTTTCATTTTCCCCCTGGACTCTTGATCACATGCAAAATTGTGATTCTTTCCAATATATATATTTATTTTATTCATTCATTTTGCTTTGTCGCCGTCTCCCGCGCCTGCGAGGTAGCGCAAGGAAACAGACGAAAGAAATGGCCCAACCCACCCCCACACACATGCACACACACACACGTCCACACACGCAAACATACACACCCACACATCCCAACATACACACATATATACGCACACAGACACACACATATACACACATGCACACAATTCACACTATCTGCCCCTAATCACCCCCATCGCCACCCTGCCACACACGGAGTAACATCCCCCTCCCCCCTCATGTGCGCAAGGCAGCGCCAGGAAAAGACAACAAAGGCTCCATTAGCTCACACTCAGTCTCCAGCTGTCATGCAATAATGCACCGAAACCACAGCTCCCTTTCCACATCCAGGCCCCACACAACTTTCCATGGTTTACCCCAGACGCTTCACATGCTCTGATTCAATCCATTGACAGCACGTCGACCCTGGTATACCACATCGATCCAATTCACTCTATTCCTTGCCCTCCTTTCACCCTCCAGCATGTTCAGGCCCCAATTACTCAAAATCTTTTTCACTCCATCTTTCCACCTCCAATTTGGTCTCCCACTTCTCCTCATTCCCTCCACCTCTGACACATATATCCTCTTGGTCAATCTTTCCTCACTCATTCTCTTCATGTGCCCAAACCATTTCAAAACACCCTCTTCTGCTCTCTCAACCACGCTCTTCTTATTTCCACACATCTCTCTTACCCTTACATTACTTACTCGATCAAGCCACGTCACACCACATATTGTCCTCAAACATCTCATTTCCAGCACATCCACCCTCCAGTGCACAACTCTATCCATAGCCCACGCCTCGCAACCATACAACATTGTTGGAACCACTATTCCTTCAAACATACCCATTTTTGCTTTGCGAGATAATGTTCTCGACTTCCACACATTCTTCAAGGCTCCCAGGATTTTCGCCCCCTCCCCCACCCTATGATCCACTTCCGCTTCCATGGTTCCATCTGCTGCCAGATCCACTCCCAGATATCTAAAACACTTTACTTCCTCCAGTTTTTCTCCACTCAAACTTACCTCCCAACTGACTTGACCCTCAACCCTACTGTACCTAATAACCTTGCTCTTATTCACATTTACTCTTAACTTTCTTCTTTCACACACTTTACCAAACTCAGTCACCAGCTTAATCACTGTTTCCCGCATCAGCAAGGTAGCACCAGGAAACAGACAAAGAATGGCCCCTCCACTCATATACACATATATATACATAAATGCCTGCTCATTTATTTATTCTACTATCCTTTGTCGCTGTCTCCCACGTTAGCGAGGTAGCACAAGGAAACATGAAAGAATGGCCCAACCCACCCACATACACATGCATTTATAGATACATATACATTTCAATGTATACATATATATACATACACAGACACATACATATATATACATTTACATATTCATACTTGCTGCCCTCAGGCATTCCTGTCGCCACCCCGCCACACATGAAATGGCACCACCCTCCCCCTGCATGCATGCGAGGTAGCGCTAGGAAAAGACAACAAAGGCCACATTCGTTCACACTCAAGTCTCTAGCTGTCATGTGTAATACACCGAAACCACAGCTCCCTTTCCACATCTAGGCCCCACAAAACTTTCCATGGCTTACCCCAGACACTTCACATGCCCTGGTTCAACCCACTGACAGCATGTCCACCCCAGTATACCATACCATTCCAATTCACTCTATTCCTTGCATGCCTTTCACCCTCCGGCATGTTCAGGCCCTAATCGCTCAAAATCTTTTTCACTCCATCCTTCCACCTCCAATTTGGTTTCCCACTTCTCCTCATTCCCTCCACCTCTAACACAAATATCCTCTTTGTCAATCTTTCCTCACTCATTCTTTCCATGTGACCAAACCATTTCAATACACCTTCTTCTGCTCTCTCAACCACACTCTTTTTATTACCACACATATACATATCAACACATACATACATATATATACATACACACACACAGACATATACATACATCAACATGTACATGTTCATACTTAACTGCCTTCATCTATTCCTGTTGCTATCCTGCACCATAGGAAACAGCATTGATAACCTCCACTTCAGTGAGGTAGCGCCAGGAAAACAGACAAAAAAAGGCCACATTTGTTCACAGTCTCTAGCTGTCATGTGTAATGCACCTAAAACCACAGCTCCCTTTCCACATCCAAGCCCCACAGACTTTTCCATGGTTTACCCCAGACACTTCAATTGCCCTGCTTCAGTCCACTGACAGCATGTCAACCCCAGTATACCACATCGTTCCAATTCTACCTATTCCTTGCATGCCTCTCACCCTCCTGTATGTTTAGGCCCCAATCTTGCATGCCTTTCACCCCCCTGTATGTTTAGGCCCCAATCTTGCATGCCTTTCACCCTCCTGTATGTTTAGGCCCCAATCACTCAAAACCTTTTTCACTCAATCCTTCTACCTCTAATTTGGTCTCCTGCTTCTCCTTGTTCTCTCCATCTCTGACACATACATCCTCTTTGTCAATCCTTCCTCAATCATTCTCTCCATGTGTCCAAACCATTTCAACACACCAACTTCTACTCTCTCAACCACAGTCTTTTTATTTCTTCACATTTCTTTTATCCTTTCATTACTTACTCGATCAAACCACCTTACACCACATATTGTCCTCAATATGGCAGTAGGTCACAGTGGTACACATGATCCAGTTTTTGCTGAAAAACACAGGGAAGATGAAAATTTTTATCATGGTTATCAGCAAAAATACATATGTATTCTTTCACACTTGACTGGGTTTTCTGCATTAGTGAGGTATCACCATGAACAGACTGGTCACCATTGGGCTATCATAGTGATAATGAGCTGAGTTGATCCTCTGTATCTAGGCATGCTTCAGAGTTAATCTTCCCCCTCTCTTTGTAGTATGCAGAAGACCATGTACCTATTCAGCTATTACAAGAATTAAGGAATTAATAACAGGAACATGTTAGCAACTCAGAATCAGTTTGAACTCAAACTCAATATGAACACCAAAAGAAATCTCTTGAAAAATGACTCTCTGTCCTTAGCAATGAACCACAGAGACACATACCTCTAATTACATGGAAAGCTATTCAAAATGAGATGAAATAGTCTCTAACTTGTGCAATAAAAATGTTCGAGTGTTGAAGTCTTGGGTATCATTAAGAAGGCCAGATAACCTTCATATGAGCATTTCTCCAGTTAATGATTTAAGTCAGCAACATGTATGCAAGCAAATGAGAACTCTCCATTTCAGAAACAGGTTACAAGCCTCTCTTACTCAATAAAGAAGAAATAATTTTCTCATACTTACTGCACTGGATGTCTTTGAACATAAGGATAAAAGAAATCAGTTCTCTAACCAAATATGTAGTTAAAATAGTTTATTCTTTACTCAAACCAAAGAATTCATTAGGACAAGAGAAATTTTACAGTTCATCTGCAGCATAACCTAAGAAAGCTTCAACTTTCCTAAAATGGGCGACTTTTCTAAAAAATTTATCACAAACTACAACATCTAAAGAAGTCATATCTATATCTATGATTCTCTTTACCTTCTCAATGATATACTTTTGCCTTGCATAAGGCAAAATTTGGGTATAACATACAGGAGGTTGAGAGGCATGTAAGGAATAGAGTAAACTGGACCGATGTGGTATACCAGGGTCAACGTGCAGTCAATAGACTGAACCAGGGCATGTGAAACATCTGGGGTAAACCATGGAAAGGTCTGTGGGGCCTAGATGTGGACAGGGAGCTGTGGTTGCGGTGCATTAAACATGACAGCTAGAGACTGAGTGTGAAAAAATGTGGCCTTTCCGTCTTTTCCTGGTGCTACCTTGATGAGGCAGGGGGTAGCAATGCTATTTCCTGTGGGACAGAGTAGTGCCAGGAATGGATGAAAGCAAGCATGAATATGTACATGTGTATATATGTATATGTCTGTGTATGTGTATACATAGGTATGTATATGTGCATGTATGGGCATTTATGTATATATATATGTGAATATGAGTGGATGGGCCATTCTTTCTTTGTCTGTTTCCTGGTGCTATCTCGCTCACATGGAAACGGCAATCAAGTAATAATAAGAAAAATAATATAGAATGAATAGAGTGAATTGGAATGATGTGGTATAATGTGGTCGATGTGCTGTCAATGGATTGAACCAGGGCATGTGAAACGTTTTTGGGTAAACCATGGAAATTTTTTGGGGAGGGCTGGATGTGGAAAATGAAGCTGTGGTTTTGTTTCTTTAAACACATGACGCAAGGAGTCCATGGAGAAATGAAACCCATGAAAAAGTTCCCCAAAAGGCACTTTCGTAAAAAAAATCAAAAACATAAAAGGGGAAAGAACAAGAAAAAAAAAATAAAAGTCAGTTGAAAATAAAAAACAAAGAAAAACAAAAGCAAAAAGGTTTCCAAATTTTTTTTTTCACATATAGGTAAAAAACATGGGGCCTTAAAGGAAGAGAGGGAAGTAAAATTAGTTCTAAAAGGGGAAGGGTCAGTTTTAAGCGGGAAGTTTGTGATGTCCCCCCCGGTTGTTTAATTTTTTTAAAAAAAAGGGGCGGGGTTGGGGGAGAAAAATTGAAAAAAGAAAAAAGAGAGAGGGAAAAAGTATGAAAATCCTTTTGGGGGGATGAGAGGACCCTGGGAAGTGAGCCCCAATTTGTTGTTCGTAAAAATTTAAAAAACAGTGCGGAGGTTTTGGATTTGAGTGAGAAATACATGATATATAATATAAAAAATTATAAATATAAATATATGAAGAGAGCTTGGGAAGTGAGTCGGGTTTTTTGGTTTCGCTGATGAAAAAAAAGCGCTGGGGGCTGATTCATGTGAAAAACGCAAACCCTGGTGACTAAAAGTTTTGGTAAAGTGTGGAAAGAAAAAGTTAAGAGAAAAAAGGTGAATAAGAGCAAGGTTTTTAGGTACAGTAGGGTTTGGGGGTCAAGTAAATTTGGGAGGAAAGTTTGAATGAAAAAAAACTGGGGGAAAGGTAAATTTTTTTTAAAGAAAATCTGGGAGTGGTTCTGGCAGGGGAAAGGGGGAACAAGGGAAAAAGCGGAAGTGAATCAAGGGTGGGGGGGGGGGCGAAAAACCTGGGGGGGCCTTAAAAGAATGTGTGGAAGTCAAAGAACATTATTTTGGAAAGCAAAAATGGGTATGTTTTAAGGAATAGGGGTTCCAAAAATGTTGAAAGGTTCCCAAGGGTGGGTAGGAATGGGTTTTGTGCGAAAGGAAAAAGGAGGATTTTGCTGGAAATGAGATGTTTAAGGACAAATGTTGGGGTGTAAAGGTGGTTTGACCGATGTAAAAGAAAGTAAGGGAAAAGAGAGATGTGGGGGAAATAAAAAAAAGCGTGGTTGGGGAAAAAGCAAAGAGGGTGTTTTGAAAGGGTTTTTGGGCCCCCCAAGGGAAAGAAAAAGAGTGAGGAAAGATTGCCCAAAAAGAGGATATATGTGTCGGAGGTGGAGGGAACGAGGAGAATGGGAGCCCCAAAATTGGGGGTTTGGAAAGATGGAGTGAAAAAAATTTTGTGTGATCGGGGCCTGAACATGCAAATTTTTAAAGGAGGGCAAGGAAAAAGAGTGAATTAAAAACGATGTGGTAAAAAAAGGGGGGTTTGGGACGTGCTGTCAGTGGTTTTAATGGCCCAATCACTCAAAATCTTTTTCACTCCATCCTTCCACCTCCAATTTGGTCTCCCACTTCTCCTCATTCCCTCCACCTCTGACACATATATCCTCTTGGTCAATCTTTCCTCACTCATTCTCTTCATGTGCCCAAACCATTTCAAAACACCCTCTTCTGCTCTCTCAACCACGCTCTTTTTATTTCCACACATCTCTCTTACCCTTACATTACTTACTCGATCAAACCACCTCACACCACACAATGTCCTCAAACATCTCATTTCCAGCACATCCACCCTCCAGTGCACAACTCTATCCATAGCCCACGCTCGCAACCATACAAAATTGTTGGAACCACTATTCCTTCAAACATACCCATTTTTGCTTTCCGAGATAATGTTCTCGACTTCCACACATTCTTCAAGGCTCCCAGGATTTTCGCCCCCTCCCCCACCCTATGATCCACTTCCACTTCGATGGTTCCATCCGCTGCCAGATCCACTCCCAATATCTAAAACACTTTACTTCCTCCAGTTTTTCTCCATTCAAACTTACCTCCCAGCTGACTTGACCCTCAACCCTACTGTACCTAATAACCTTGCTCTTATTTACATTTACTCTTAACTTTCTTCTTTCACACACTTTACCAAACTCAGTCACCAGCTTCTGCAGTTTCTCACATGAATCAGCCACCAGCGCTGTATCATCAGCAAACAACAACTGACTCACTTCCCAAGCTCTCTCATCCACAACAGACTTCATACTTGCCCCTCTTTCCAAAACTCTTGCATTCACCTCCCTAACAACCCCATCCATAAACAATTAAACAACCATGGAGACATCACACGCCCTGCCGCAAACCTACATTCACTGAGAACCAATCACTTTCCTCTTCCTACACGTACACATGCCTTACAACCTCGATAAAAACTTTTCACTGCTTCTAACAACTTGCCTCCCACACCATATATTCTTAATACCTTCCACAGAGCATCTCTATCAACTCTATCATACGCCTTCTCCAGATCCATAAATGCTACATACAAATCATTTGCTTTTCTAAGTATTTCTCACATACATTCTGAAACACGATATGTTCCCAAGTGCACTTTCTTGCACTTGGGAACTTATCGTGTTTCATTTTCCCCCTGGACTCTTGATCACATGCAAAATTGTGATTCTTTCCAATATATATATTTATTTTATTCATTCATTTTGCTTTGTCGCCGTCTCCCGCGCCTGCGAGGTAGCGCAAGGAAACAGACGAAAGAAATGGCCCAACCCACCCCCACACACATGCACACACACACACGTCCACACACGCAAACATACACACCCACAACATCCCAACATACACACATATATACGCACACAGACACACACATATACACACATGCACACAATTCACACTATCTGCCCCTAATCACCCCCATCGCCACCCTGCCACACACGGAGTAACATCCCCCTCCCCCCTCATGTGCGCAAGGCAGCGCCAGGAAAAGACAACAAAGGCTCCATTAGCTCACACTCAGTCTCCAGCTGTCATGCAATAATGCACCGAAAACCACAGCTCCCTTTCCACATCCAGGCCCCACACAACTTTTCCATGGTTTACCCCAGACGCTTCACATGCTCTGATTCAATCCATTGACAGCACGTCGACCCTGGTATACCACATCGATCCAATTCACTCTATTCCTTGCCCTCCTTTCACCCTCCTGTATGTTTAGGCCCAATCACTCAAAATCTTTTTCACTCCATCTTTCCACCTCCAATTTGGTCTCCCACTTCTCCTCATTCCCTCCACCTCTGACACATATATCCTCTTGGTCAATCTTTCCTCACTCATTCTCTTCATGTGCCCAAACCATTTCAAAACACCCTCTTCTGCTCTCTCAACCATGCTCTTTTTATTTCCACACATCTCTCTTACCCTTACATTACTTACTCGATCAAACCACCTCACACCACACAATGTCCTCAAACATCTCATTTCCAGCACATCCACCCTCCAGTGCACAACTCTATCCATAGCCCACGCTCGCAACCATACAAAAATTGTTGGAACCACTATTCCTTCAAACATACCCATTTTTGCTTTCCGAGATAATGTTCTCGACTTCCACACATTCTTCAAGGCTCCCAGGATTTTCGCCCCCTCCCCCACCCTATGATCCACTTCCACTTCGATGGTTCCATCCGCTGCCAGATCCACTCCCAATATCTAAAACACTTTACTTCCTCCAGTTTTTCTCCATTCAAACTTACCTCCCAGCTGACTTGACCCTCAACCCTACTGTACCTAATAACCTTGCTCTTATTTACATTTACTCTTAACTTTCTTCTTTCACACACTTTACCAAACTCAGTCACCAGCTTCTGCAGTTTCTCACATGAATCAGCCACCAGCGCTGTATCATCAGCAAACAACAACTGACTCACTTCCCAAGCTCTCTCATCCACAACAGACTTCATACTTGCCCCTCTTTCCAAAACTCTTGCATTCACCTCCCTAACAACCCCATCCATAAACAATTAAACAACCATGGAGACATCACACGCCCTGCCGCAAACCTACATTCACTGAGAACCAATCACTTTCTCTTCCTAATGTACACATGCCTTACAACCTCGATAAAAACTTTTCACTGCTTCTAACAACTTGCCTCCCACACCATATATTCTTAATACCTTCCACAGAGCATCTCTATCAACTCTATCATACGCCTTCTCCAGATCCATAAATGCTACATACAAATCATTTGCTTTTCTAAGTATTTCTCACATACATTCTGAAACACGATATGTTCCCAAGTGCACTTTCTTGCACTTGGGAACTTATCGTGTTTCATTTTCCCCCTGGACTCTTGATCACATGCAAAATTGTGATTCTTTCCAATATATATATTATATATATATATATGATGAGAGAGCTTGGGAAGTGAGTCAGTTGTTGTTCGCTGATGATACAGCGCTGGTGGCTGATTCATGTGAGAAACTGCAGAAGTTGGTGACTGACTTTGGAAAAGTGTGTTAAAGGAGAAAGTTGAGAGTAAATGTGAATAAGAGCAAGGTTATTAGGTACAGTAGGGTTGAGGGTCAAGTCAATTGGGAGGTAAGTTTGAATGAAGTAAAACTGGAGGAAGTAAAGTGTTTTAGATACCTGGGAGTGCTTAATATGAGGTTTAATAGCTTTCATCCTCATCCAGCTGATGCATCATTCCGTCTTCTTATATACAGAAGTCACTAACAACCCAACAATTCAGTCACCTATAAATCATAAGAGTTCAACCACATCATATTAGTGGGAAGCCATACTTACATGCTCACTATTGTGGTAATTTCTAGAATTACAAAAACAATTTCTCTTGTTCCTGTTTCTATTCTTAAGATATTCTGCATGGGAAAAAAAAATTTTCTTCGAAGCACTAAGGGAGCATCATTTCAAATGAACTGTGCAGTTTGAAGAGCGAAGAAAACAATCAAATTTCCCTGTCAATGCAGCTGTATCCTAAGAAAATAATCTCTAAAATTTGTAATTGGAGGTGGAAAGATGGAGTGAAAAAGATTTTGTGTGATCGGGGCCTGAACATGCAGGAGGGTGAAAGGAGGGCAAGGAATAGAGTAAACTGGACCGATGTGGTATACCAGGGTCAACGTGCAGTCAATGGACTGAACCAGGGCATGTGAAACATCTGGGGTAAACCATGGAAAGGTCTGTGGGGCCTAGATGTGGACAGGGAGCTGTGGTTGCGGTGCATTAAACATGACAGCTAGAGACTGAGTGTGAAAAAATGTGGCCTTTCCGTCTTTTCCTGGTGCTACCTTGATGAGGCAGGGGGTAGCAATGCTATTTCCTGTGGGACAGAGTAGTGCCAGGAATGGATGAAAGCAAGCATGAATATGTACATGTGTATATATGTATATGTCTGTGTATGTGTATACATAGGTATGTATATGTGCATGTATGGGCATGTATGTATATATATATGTGAATATGAGTGGATGGGCCATTCTTTCTTTGTCTGTTTCCTGGTGCTATCTCGCTCACATGGGAAACGGCAATCAAGTATAATAAGAAAAATAATATAGAATGAATAGAGTGAATTGGAATGATGTGGTATAATGTGGTCGATGTGCTGTCAATGGATTGAACCAGGGCATGTGAAACGTCTGGGGTAAACCATGGAAAGTTTTGTGAGGGCTGGATGTGGAAATGAAGCTGTGGTTTTGATGCATTACACATGACAGCAAGGAGTCCATGGAGAAATGAAACATGATAAGTTCCCAAGTGCACTTTCGTATAATAATCACAACATCAGGGGAGATACAAGAAAGAAATATAAAAGTCAGTTGATATACAACAAAGAGACATAGCTAGGATGCCATTTGTGTTTGCACATATAGGTATATACATGTGCCTTCAGGAAGAGAGGGAAGTGATTAGTTCTCAGTGAAGGTCAGTCTCTAGCAGGAGTGTGTGATGTCCCCACGGTTGTTTAATTTGTTTATAGATGGGCTGGTTAGGGAGATAATTGAAAGAGTTTAGAGAGAGGGACAAGTATGCAGTCTGTTGGGGATGAGAGGACCTGGGAAGTGAGTCAGTTGTTGTTCGTCAATAATACAGTGCTGGAGGCTGATTTGAGTGAGAAATACATGTATATATATATATAAGATGTATATATATATGATGAGAGAGCTTGGGAAGTGAGTCAGTTGTTGTTCGCTGATGATACAGCGCTGGTGGCTGATTCATGTGAGAAACTGCAGAAGCTGGTGACTGAGTTTGGTAAAGTGTGTGAAAGAAGAAAGTTAAGAGTAAATGTGAATAAGAGCAAGGTTATTAGGTACAGTAGGGTTGAGGGTCAAGTCAATTGGGAGGTAAGTTTGAATGAAGTAAAACTGGAGGAAGTAAAGTGTTTTAGATATCTGGGAGTGGTTCTGGCAGCGGATGGAACAATGGAAGCGGAAGTGAATCATAGGGTGGGGGAGGGGGCGAAAATCCTGGGAGCCTTGAAGAATGTGTGGAAGTCGAGAACATTATCTCGGAAAGCAAAAATGGGTATGTTTGAAGGAATAGTGGTTCCAACAATGTTGTATGGTTGCGAGGCGTGGGCTATGGATAGCGTTGTGCGCAGGAGGGTGGATGTGCTGGAAATGAGATGTTTGAGGACAATGTGTGGTGTGAGGTGGTTTGACCGAGTAAGTAATGTAAGGGTAAGAGAGATGTGTGGAAATAAAAAGAGCGTGGTTGAGAGAGCAGAAGAGGGTGTTTTGAAATGGTTTGGGCACATGGAGAGAATGAGTGAGGAAAGATTGACCAAGAGGATATATGTGTCGGAGGTGGAGGGAACGAGGAGAAGTGGGAGACCAAATTGGAGGTGGAAAGATGGAGTGAAAAAGATTTTGTGTGATCGGGGCCTGAACATGCAGGAGGGTGAAAGGAGGGCAAGGAATAGAGTGAATTAGATCGATGTGGTATACCAGGGTTGACGTGCTGTCAGTGGATTGAATCAGGGCATGTGAAGCGTCTGGGGTAAACCATGGAAAGTAGTTTGGGGCCTGGATGTGGAAAGAGAGCTGTGGTTTCGGGCATTATTGCATGACAGCTAGAGACTGAGTGTGAACGAATGGGGCCTTTGTTGTCTTTTCCTAGTGCTACCTTGCGCACATGAGGGGGGAGGGGGATGGTATTCCATGTGTGGTGAGGTGGCGATGGGAATGAAAAGAGGCAGACAGTGTGAATTGTGTGCATGGGTATATATGTATGTGTCTGTGTGTGTATATATATGTGTACACTGAGATGTATAGGTATGTATATTTGCATGTGTGGACGTGTATGTATATACATTGTGTATGGGGTGGGTTGGGCCATTTCTTTCGTCTGTTTCCTCGCGCTACCTCGCAAACGTGGGAGACAGCGACAAAGCAAAATAATAATAATAAAAAAAATATAAGTGATAGTCAGAGAGAATGGTTTGAAAAGAGAAGAGGTGGTTAAAGCCTTGCAAAAGATGAAATCCAGCAAGAGAGTAGGTTTGGATGTTGTATTGTTGATTAGTTTGGTAAGGATATTCAGCGCATGTTTGGATTACGTTGAAGTGCCTGAAAATTGGCAGAATGCATGTTTAGTGCCATTTTAAAAAGGCAAAGGGGATGAAGGTGAGTGTTCAGCCTACAGAGGCATAATTTTGTTGAGTACTCCTGAAAAACTGTATGTTAGGGTACTGATCGAGAAGTTGAAGGCATCTACAAAGCATCAGATTGGGGAGGAGCGGTGTGGTTTTAGAAGTGGTAGAGGATGTGTGGATCATATGTTTGCCTTGAAGAATGTATGTGAGAAATACTCTGAAAAACAGATGGATTTGTGTGTAGCATTTATGGATCTGAAGAAGGTCTTAAGAGTATACGGTGTGGGAGGTAAGCTGTGAGAGGCAGTGAGTTTTTTATCATGGGTGTAAGGCATGTTTACGAATGGGGAAAGAGGAGAGTGATTGTTCACAGTGAAAGTTGGTTTGTGGCAGGGGTGTGTAATGTCCCCATGGTTGTTTAATTTGTTTATAGATGGATTAGGGAAGTAAATGAAGGAGTTTTGGAGAAAGGGGCTGGTGTGCAGTCTGTTGGTGATGAGAGGGCCTGGGAAGTGAGTCAGTTGTTTGTCAGTGATACAGCACTGGTGGCTGATTTGATTGAGAAACTGCAGAAGTTGGTGACTGACTTTGGAAAAGTGTGTTAAAGGAGAAAGTTGAGAGTAAATGTGAATAAGAGCAAGGTTATTAGGTACAACAGGGTTGAGGGACAAGTTAGTTGGGATGTGACTTTGAATGGAGAAAAATTGAAGGAAGTGAAGTGTTTTAGATACCTGGGAGTGCTTAATATGAGGTTTAATAGCTTTCATCCTCATCCAGCTGATGCATCATTCCGTCTCTTATATACAGAAGTCACTAACAACCCAACAATTCAGTCACCTATAAATCATAAGAGTTCAACCACATCATATTAGTGGGAAGCCATACTTACATGCTCACTATTGTGGTAATTTCTAGAATTACAAAAACAATTTCTCTTGTTCCTGTTTCTATTCTTAAGATATTCTGCATGGGAAAAAAAAATTTTCTTCGAAGCACTAAGGGAGCATCATTTCAAATGAACTGTGCAGTTTGAAGAGCGAAGAAAACAATCAAATTTCCCTGTCAATGCAGCTGTATCCTAAGAAAATAATCTCTAAAATTTGTAATTGGAGTTGGAAATCTATTATCACCAGAAAAGCAGCCTTTAAAATCGCTAGTAACTCCAACTGGAGCAAACAGTCAGAAATCTCCATTAAAGGACCCAAAAAAAATATGTAAGGCCGGTGGAAGGAAAAAGTTAATGAACAGCCTTACAGGGCACAAAACTGAATCAAAAACCTATTACATAAATCAGTAAGTTGTCTGAAAATATCTGCTTATAGAGTATTAGGCCTATCCTACCTAAGTCTGAAATTCTTGCTCATCTGTAGAGTTGAATTCTTCTGAATCTCACGACGTAGATTTGGATAATGCCTTTGGTCACTGGTAAGCACCTGGGGTAATGAACGACCCATTAATAGCACAAAGAATCACTAACTCTAATAGCATTCTGAACATAAACAATAATCAAGTAATGTAGTGAAAAGATGCAAAGTAAGAGTCACTCAAACACAAACAAAACACTATTATGCTAATCTGAAAAGCACTTTAATAATCCTTATTCCTGTGCCCCAAGCACAACGCCCAGCACCAGTCAAGTGCCAAAGTCTAATAAACCTAAAAGATCTAATAATTACATTCTAGACATCTAAATACGTACTGATGCAAAAGAATGCATGGAAGTATGTGTGCCAGCTAACAAGCTGGGGAAACTTTGTGGCTTTTGACTAAAATCAACATATCAATATGGAGGGGAAGGTACTCGGAGATGACAGCACACTCCTAACAGGTGCAACAATTAGTTAACAACTATTCTGACTTGGTAACAACAAGATGAACTGAAAAAGGGAGAGCTTGCTGCAAGGCTCCCATCTCAAAATATCATCAATGAATCCCTTTTATCTTTGTACAGTATGCAGCTCCATCAGCAAGGAAATGAAAAGTATAAATTCTAGATGGACATTAAGATACATTTCAGTTTTGGAAAAGGGCAGTCAGTAATATGGCATGTCTGCACACAAAAGGAGTTTCCCCCCTTATTTATGCCTGGTGATCCAGTTTCTCAATAAGGCTCCCATGCAGTACAGTTGTGAACAGCTTTGTAGCTCTCAGCTTCTCACTGTAGCTCAATTCTCTTGAATCAAGTACCATTTCAGGTGCTCTTCTCTGTAACATCTCAATCATATCTTTGTGCTTCTTTAAGCACAGCAACCAGACATATGAGGCATAACTCAGTTTTTATCTGATATGTGTAGTGAATAACCTTATAATCATTCTTGTCCATTTATCAAAAATCTTACATTTGCTTGCAGAAAGTTTGCCTTAGGTGATTAAAAAAATTTGGCAAAATGTCAACCCTTAGATCTCTTTCAAATGTAGTTTCCTGTTATTTATTCCCACAAAAAAATAATCACACCAGGGCCTTCTTTCACTCTGTCCCTTCCTCATCACCTTACAATCATTATCATCAATTTCCCACATGATCTTGACATTATCATTAAATATGTTTAGACATGACACCACTCACACGAAGGTTATCTATATACATCAAGAATAGCAATGGGCCCAAGACAGCCCAGTGGCATGCCAAATGTAACCCCAGCCTACTTCAAGGAAGCATGTCTTACCTGTGTTCTTTGCTCTCTTCCAATAAAGTAGTCTTCTATCTACTGAAGGAATGCACCCCTTATTTCTGCCTGAAGATTTAGATTCTTTATCAACCTCTGATGAGAAATCATATAAAAAGATTTCAGGCAGTCCAAAAACACAGAATCTAGACATCCTTCTTTTTGTCATCCAAACATAAAAGTGCAAATGATTGGTTATGCAAGACTTCCTTTCCCTGAAAACATGTTGCTCCCAGTTAGAAAGTTCCTCCTTTGTAAGTAATCATTCAATTGCTTTTTGATTATCTTTACCAATGTTTTACAAACCACAACTGTTACTGAAGCAGGCCTCTACTTCATTGTGGTTTCCTGATCCATTTTCTTAAATACAGGCAAAACATATGCCCACTTCCACATCTTTAGAACTACACCTTCCACTAATGTCTTACTGAACATCTCTAGTGATCTAGCAAGTAAATGTCTCCAAACATTCTTTCAATACAAAATGTAGAGACTTCATTGGAACCATGATTTCATACGAGTCATGTTTTAATAGCCTAATCATGTCATCTATGTTGAATAATATATGCTGCAAGACTTCATCTCACTCCCACCTTGATAATGATGGTGCATTATTGAATTTCGTAGTGAGAATACCCCTGAACCTATCATTCAACTCTCCAATATTTTCTTATTAGCCTCATGAGTTCTTCCCTCAAAGTCCCATACACTGAATAGTTGCTCTTTCACTGAGAGTTTGTTCTTAATGAACTTATGTAAAAGTTTTGGACTGTCTTTCACTTTTTCCAAAATTTTTTTTTTCAAAATCTCTTTGCTTCTCCCTCCTTACTTTAAAACACTCATTACTTGCTCTCCTGTGTCTTTCATTACCAAACCTCTCTCTTACTTTGTTATCACTTCTTCGATCAACCTTGATCTAATGTCATACTCGTGAACTTAATGATCAAGTCAAAAAAATAAATAGGAATAACAAATATTGTACTTAGATAATCAGTCATTTTGAGGTACCAACTTGAAATATGATTTAGCAGCAAAGTGGTAAAATAGGTGGCAAGGATAAAGATGAACATTACACATCAGCATCATCATTATCAAAAATACAAATGCAATACCAATGCTGCAGTACATGAACTGATGCTTAAAAAGTTTATGCATTCTGTGGAACTTGGATAAGTTGTGAAGTTTGTTCACCTTGTGTTGGTATATGAAGTGTATCTGTGAAGTAAATCTGTGAAGTTTACTAAGCTTAAGAAGCTCATGAAGCATATGAAACCTGATATGTCTGTGAAGCTGCAAAACTCACAAATAAAACTACTACTAAGAGCAACTTCCTTGAATTGTTGAACCCCTACCCTTAAAGTTATGACAATGCGGTACTAAAAACACACACTCACGAAGACTCAGGTAGTGCTTGCATCAACTTATATCGTCCTATCAAAACACAAAGCTAAAAGACAATTTCCCCATTTTACAGCAGCAAAAGACTGCTTTTTCACAACTGAAATGTTAGCTTGCAGGATCTTGGCTTGCTAACTGATGTGTTGCTCACAGCCACGTATACTACTGCCAAGATAGGTGGGATTAACTTCCAAATGCCTAGGCCAATGTGTTGCTGGACTGTTGGATGAAAGTCAACTCAGCTCATGTGTGCCAAACACCTGATAGCCACTAACTGAGGAAATGAACACTCTGTCAAGGACTCTGACTTTCGCTTTGAAGAGATATATAGTCCCTGTCTCTTAAACAATTTATCAGGGTATATCTCAGATTACTAAGGACTGAAAACATAACAGTCATACTCTTTTTCAATCTATCTTCACAGTAGTACACTTATACCATGTCATGGGTGTTCACAAAAACCTTTTCGGAAGAGGGACTAAATATGTATGTTTAATGTAGTGGATCAGCTTTTACAGAGAAAGTCAATAGACTATAAGAAAATATGTTGTGTGTGCTTAAAGGCAAAAAGAAAAAAAAAAGTAGTCTTAATAAGAATAACTACAAAATATTCAGGTTAATTTTTCATTTTTCATCTGCTTCCTGGCGCCACCTCACTGATGCAGGAAGTGGCGATTAAGTATGAAGGCAGCAAGTATGAATATGTACGTGTATATACGTATATGTCTGTGTATGTATATGTATGTATACATTGAAACGTATAGGTATGTATATGTGTGTGTATGGGCACTTATATATGTACAAGTGTATGTGGGTGGGTTGGGCCATTCTTTAGTCTGTTACATTACGCTACCTCGCTAATGCAGGAGACAGCGACTAAGTATAATAAATATAAATATAATATTCAGGTTAATTACAATGTTAAGTATAAGTCATAATTCATGCATACTTAAGTGACCACCACAAGCAAGAGTCACTGTATACAGAAATTCTGTAAATCTTGCTATGCAATGTAAGCCACCATAGAGTACATCTAATTCAATATTTGATGCAATTATGTCAGCAATTTTTAGATATCCTTGTCAGCCTATAAAACTATGTTCCATTGAAGTAAGTATGGCCATGATTATGTAATATCTGAAATCTCTTATAAAATGTAAGGGGGGTTGGGATTGCCCCCTCTTGCCCCTTCCTGCAGGTGCTCATGTACCACAAATATTCTCGAGATCCTTTTCTGCTATAAAGGCAGACAGCTGAAGCAAAAACTCTGCCTTACATTATGATCTTTATACATTTCTCCTGATTCCTCTCAGAGACACCACTCCTACATATATGCTGTTTCCTTGTGTCCATCCTCTTTGCCTCTAATTGGATAATGAAACGATTTTTGACAGAATTTGTCTTTTGCTCTACCCTGTTAAATTCCATGCAGGCTTAGATTAAAAAAGGAATGATAATTCTTCAATGCTTCATACTAGCTGTTGATGGCAGAGGGACAGATGGTTGGGATAGAGCCTTCTTGCTGTTCTATTCTTACCTCATTCACTTAGAACAGAGCTAAGTTCTCAGCAGGGAGAGTGAGAGTAAATGAGGCTTGGGGAGATGGTGAGGAAAGGGAGGCATTTAGGGAAGCAGTGTTGGTATGTGACAGAGAAGTGTGTGGCATGCTGAAGGTGCAAGGTAGGCAAGTGAGAATGGGTGGTGAAAGGTGGGATGATGAAGTGAAGTTGTTGATGAAAGAGAAAAGAGAGGTTTATGGAAGGTACTTACAGGGAAGGAGTACGAGTGATCAGATGTACAAGAGAAAGTTCATGTCCTGTTGCTTTGACATCTACCATTTTCTGTCTTTGAATCCCTCCTCAACTCTTATATCCTCAAACATCCTGAGCCTCACGGTATATGGCTTCCATATGGCAAGATCCATTGGTGATAATATTTCCTATCTTACAAATGTCTGGTCAACATCCCTGAAAGATTTCAGGGAATCCTATAAAGATGCCCTTGATATATTGAAAGTTACTGACAGGGTGCGGCATCTGGATCTCATCCCTTAGCTCCTCTCTTCTGGCTTCTCTCCCTCACTTTGCTCCCTCATATCTACCTTCCTCTCGGGCAGATCTATCTCCATGGTTGTTGATGGATCAGCCTCTCCCTCTTTCTCCATAAACAGCAGTGTCCATCAAGGTCTTATCCTGTCTCCTACAATTTTTCTCCTTTTCATCCATGATTTCCTTTCTTCCACAAATAACTAGATGCACTCATATACTGACAACTCGACACTGCATTCTTCCACATCCTTCAATTCTGCTTCTTCTTTGCTCACTCGATCTGCATCTTGAAAGAAAACAACTTCCTTAATAAACTCAGACTTGAACCAGATATCTCAGTGGGGCAGATGAAATCTGGTTAAGCTTAATACCTCCAAGACCCAATTTCTACCCATCTCTATCAAAAATTACTCATTTTTTTCCTCTCTCTTTTGACAGTTCAGTAAGCCCACCTTTTGACTCAAAGAACATACTTGTTATTTCTACAATATCTGCTCTATCTTGGAGACCCCAAGTATGAATATGTATATGTCTGTGCATGTATATGTATGTATACATTGAAATGTATAGGTATGTATATGTGTGTACATGGGTGTGTATGTATATACATGTGTATGTGGGTGGGTTGGGCCATTCTTTCGTCAGTTTCCTTGCGCTACCTTGCTAACACGGGAGACAGCGACAAAGTATAATAAATAAAATAAATAAATGATATATATATACATCGATGTGGTATACCGGGGTCGACGTGCTGTCAATGGATTGAATCAGGGCATGTGAAGCGTCTGGGGTAAACCATGGAAAGTTCTGTGGGGCCTGGATGTGGAAAGGGAGCTGTGGTTTCGGGCATTATTGCATGACAGCTAGAGACTGAGTGTGAACGAATGGGGCCTTTGTTGTCTTTTCCTAGCGCTACCTTGCACACATGAGGGGGAGGGGGATGTTATTCCATGTGTGGCGAGGTGGCGATGGGAATGAATAAGGGCAGACAGTGTGAATTGTGTGCATGGGTATATATGTATGTGTCTGTGTGTGTATATATATGTGTACATCGAGATGTATAGGTATGTATATTTGCGTGTGTGGACGTCTATGTATATACATTGTGTATGGGGGTGGGTTGGGCCATTTCTTTCGTCTGTTTCCTTGCGCTACCTCGCAAACGCGGGAGACGGGCAAAAAAAAAAATATATATATATATATATATATATATATATATATATATATATATATTATCCCTGGGGATAGGGGATTAAGAATACTTCCCACGTATTCCCTGCGTGTCGTAGAAGGCGACTAAAAGGGGAGGGAGCGGGGGGCTGGAAATCCTCCCCTCTCCTTTTTTTTTTTAATTTTCCAAAAGAAGGAACAGAGGGGGCCAGGTGAGGATATTCCAAAAAAGGCCCAATCCTCTGTTCTTAACGCTACCTCGCTATCGCGGGAAACGGCGAATAGTATGAAAAAAAAAAAAATATATATATATATATATATATATATATATATATATTGAGGATAATATATATCTTTTTCACTCCATCCTTTTCCACCTCCAATTTGGTCTCCCACTTCTCGTTCCCTCCACCTCTGATAAATATAACCTCTTTGTCAACCTTTCCTCGCTCATTCGCTCCATAGATCCAAACCATTTCATCACACCCTCTTCTCTCTCAACCACACTTTTTATTACCAAACATCTCTCTTACCCTTTCATTACTCACTTGATCAAACCACCTCTCACCACATATTGTCCTGAAACATTTTATTTCCAACACATCCACACTCCTCCTTACAACCCTATCCATAGTCCATGCCATACAACCATATAATATTGTTGGAACTACTATTTCTTCAGACATACTCATTTTCACTCTCCGAGATAATGTTCTTTCTTTCCACACATTCTTCATCGCTCCCAGAACCTTCACCCCCCTCCCCCACCCTATGACTCATTTCAACTTCCTTGGTTCCATTCATTGCTAAGTCCACTCCCAGATATCTAAAACACTGCATTTCCTCCAATTTTTCTCCATTCAAACTCAAAATCCCAACTAACTTGTTCCTCAACCCTGCTGAACCTACTAACCTTGCTCTTATTTACATTTACTCTCAACCTTCTCATTTCACACACTTTTCCAAACTCGGTCACCAACTGAACTAGCACTTGGCTTGGAGTCCGTTTGACGAAACCACATCAGTCTCATGGCAGATAGTACACAGGGTAGTAATATCACTGGCATTACAGTAAATCAAACTGACATTTGATTAATTCAACTGTTAGGCAAATTTAAGGTGAACTTTCCAAAGTGGGTGTGAAGGTTAGATGCTCAAAATTCTGAGACACCAACGGGTAATGCTTGTCTATATAACCATACAATTATAAATCAGAATGTATGTAATCATTAAATCCTTAAAACCTATAAGTTAACAATACATCAGTTTTCTCTATTTTTGATGATGAAATATCAGCAGTGCTACATGTTGGAAATGTTATCTTAAAAAAGAGTCGTCAGTGCAGAAATTCAGATACCTGGTATATGCCAAGACCTTGGACCCAACAGAACAAATAACTGAGTCCACTACATGGACTAAAGGAAATTATGTATAAAACCATAACCTAGAATATGATACCTTCAGGTAAGGGAACTTACTTTCCATAATTGACACTCTTGGCTAAAGGAACAGCAGAATAATAATATTTCTTATAATCGTCCATCCACACTTCTGCTGCTCTTCGAGTGTTGCGTGCAAACACATTACCAGACCCTCCTGGGAAGGTATATGGATGTTGCTTACGAAAAACATGCCCTACTCGGGAGCATGGCACAATTTCCAGGCTTCCCCCACACTGCCACACTCGGAAAGATATTTCTGGGGACAGTGAAACATAATCAAATTTCTTTTCAGAGAGAAAAATATACATTATAGGTCACCTGTGAATCATATTCTGAAAATAGTAAGGACCTAAACTATTTTTGTGATTTTGAACTAATAGAGGAAACACAAACTAAAAAAACAATTAAAACAAAAAAGTATTTCAATGAAAAATTTCATAAGAAAATGTAAAAATGTAAATCAAGCAATACTGGTAATGAAATAATCACTCACAGCTGCCTTTACCACAATGAGATAACCATATAAGAGACATACTGAAAACACTAAACAGATGAAAAAATAATAAAGCTTCAGATGTAAGTACATTACACACTGTAAATATAACTCACAGACTTCGTTCAATATATCTGATTACACACCACTTATTCTGAAAAGAGCCAAATGGTCCTCTTTGCAATCAAAACAAAACAAGAAGTCCAGCACTGTTTCTTCATTTAATTCTCTCTTACTGCCAATATATAGACAACATTATATAAAAATAAATTCCCATGGATTCAATATACCAAACACTATCATAAAATGTCCCTCACTTTTGCTGTTTTTAATGATAACACACTAGGTTCATGCTTAATTCTAGCAATTCTAATCTATGAAAAAAACCCATATCCTTTATATATACTTTCTTCTCCCATCCAGCTGGGTGCATTCTTTTCCACACATGGTTTATATAATGCCCAGAGATTCTTCCAGTGAATCAGTTAATGCCCTCTTTTGGTCAGTGTTTTCTCATAATTTTTCCCTTTTGTCTATATGACATCAGCAGTCACTCTGCTATCATATCTAACCACACTCTTCACAATATCTTATTAATCTCTTTTCCTCATTAATCATTCTATCATCTCCTGAACCCCGTACTAATATATTTAAAAGTTTAGTACGTTGCTGTACTCTACCATTCATCAAATGTTGACAGATCCTTTCTTTACTGTTATACAAATGCATGGCATGCACCATACCTGACCAATCTCATGCGTGACAAATAAAAACTTTTCCTATTTTGGGTGCAATCAACCTATCACTCCTTACTCCCCTTACTAAGGAAGTCATAAAATCCATTTTACACACTGTGTGCTGGAGATTTTTAAATATTTCAAAGAAAGATTTCTACAATTTTGTTATTTTGACTAACAAGAATATAATTTTCTAAAGAAAATGTAATACAACTAAACACAGTGCAAAATTACTAACATGCACCATGCACCCTTGCCAGTTGAATGAGAAGCCTGGTGTAAAATGTGAGAAATATGATCTTTTTGGAAGTATTTTTGTCACAAACACGGTTACTAAAGGATTTTACAATCAACATAATTAAATATGTATGAATTCAGCAGTGTGACAAATCATTACACAATGAGAGCAAGCAAATCTCATCCAAGACTTCTTGACATTTTCACAGAGACTAATTAGAGTATGGAAAACTTTTAGGATTTAGCATGGGCATTAATGGCTGTATTTGCCACCTCACTGAAAAATAAGTGATTCAAGAATATGCCCCAGCCCAGTGGGCAGAAAATAAAATATGATGATGTATAGCTATCAGCTGCAGTAACTGGGTTAAAATTCAATTTGGTATCTCTGAATCCATCCTTGTTGAAGGTCCTATGCTGTACTACTTAAATAACAAGACTCTCATAGTGATCATTAGTCTATCTATTTATAATTCACATCTCAGCTCTTATTTTCTCAAACACAAGCACATTATCATGTCTAAGGCAAAGTGTGAATGTCTATGTTAAGGAGAGTGTTGATGTTATTCAGGGCAACAAAAATTGTTTGATAGTGGTGTGTATGGAAAATATGTTACCCTCCTCGTCATGTACAGGACCTTACAACACTATTGTTAATGTTTCAAATGATGATGATACTACTTTATCCTTGGTGATGAAAATCTTGTGTGGTATGGACTTAATGCTTAAGGTAGTGCTAATATGCTTGTGGTAGTGTTAATTATGTGTATGATAAAGAAGGTATTTGTGTTGGTGTGTATTTCATGGTAACAACAGTAACACTAAAATTTGCAAGCAAATGCATCATACTTTTCTATACCATCATTTTCACTTATGGGTTAGGTCAAAGGGTACCCTTCAAATACTGATATTTTCCAGTTTTCTTTTTCTTTCTTCTCTTGCTTTTCTATGTCTATTTTCTCTTTTCTTGGATAAAAGTGACAATTGCTTCATTCATGTGAAGGATTCCATCCACAAATGTTATAAGCTACTGTTAGGTGTCTGATATCTGAAGTGGCAAGATCACTTCATGTCAGGCTATGTATAAATTACTAGGCTATATTTCAGTGAGGATAACCATGCCTATTTTCTTATTACACTTTGGAATACATACCTAAATTTTCTCCACCCCAAATGTCCATAGCCATATCATATTTCCCAAGTTCTTCAAAGTATGCTTTATCTATCATGAAGAGTCCACCAGCAATCATAGGAGTTCTGAAAAATATCAAAAGTAAGTTTAATAGTGGGAATCTTATTTGCAATTTATGTGAAATCAGTGTAAATGAAAATATTATCAAAACAATAAACTTTCTTGTGCTTGAAATACTGCGAGTTCAGTCTTACTTTATGACTTGTGTTGGGTCCTTCTGCCTTTTCTTCTTTTCCTCACTGGAGAGATACTCCCATTTAAATACAAGGTTCCAGTCAAAGCCTCCTCGTAAGTCAGCTGAAGCACCAATATACTGGAATGTGTCCATACTGATCACATCTATTATGGGGCACACTACCCTCGTTTGGTCCTGAGGAGCAAAAGTTTGCTCTATCAAGTTACTGTATTATCATTATTAGACAAAAATTTTTTTCTGTTATTCTAAGAATGAAGGTGGTGTGAGTCATAAATATGTCTCCCATCATGAATCAACTTAATGTGCAATGTGAAAATTAAGGCATGCTCATATGATAATGGAAGCCCTTGTTCACTTTAACAAACTTAAAAACCAAGGATGTGTGCGAGTAACCTGAAAGGTTTGCACTTTATTCATCAGTTGTAAATGTGAAAGGAGTTGAAGGCAAAAGACAGAGAAAGGTCTGAAACTGTTCCCATCTACACAGGATGGATTAAGTGCTCGCTGCTTTTAAGGTCACTCACATATATCCTCAACTTACTTCTCGTGTGCTGTAGTGAACAGAGAATTCCACACTTCTACAGCATTTCTTTAATCGTTATTTGATTTTCAAATCAAACTAATAAGATCCTTTTTTAGGTTCAATGGTCCAGTCACAGACAAAAGTCCACATCAAAGCTAGGCCTTCGATGTGTAGAGAAAGAAGCAGTTATCAAATTGGCCTACCCTCGAGGTGCCAATGGCCTCACAATAATCATGTGATGCAGCAGCTTGCCGAGTACTGTGTGGTATAGTTAGTGGAGCGGGCACACAAGCTGCTAGCTCTCGGGAGCAAAAACCAAAGTAATACCTATAGAAAAGGGAAAGTGAACCAACATTGCAGCATACGGAAAGGGGGTCAAGTTTGGAAGTTAGCGTGGGTTAGTTTATAAGCCACACCACTTTCAACTCAATTCTGTCAAGTAAAGATGCAGAGCTAGGATCATACGAAATGTGAGAGCAGTAATCCATACAAGGATGAATCAATCCCTTGTATAAATGGAGCAAATGTTCAGAAAAGAAGTTTCTACGTCTAAACAGGACAGCTATTCATGTAATGTGGGATTTCCAAGAAAGAGTGGATGTTACAGTAATACCAAGTATGTTCATTGAGTCAAGAGGTTGAATTACAGAACCATCAAAAGAAAGATAGAGTTGTAAGTTTTTGATAGAGGGAAGGGTAGGAATTGGATCTTGGAGGCATTAATCTTAATAACTGAAGGATGTGGATGAATGTTGTGTTGAGTCATCAGCATAAGAGTGTGTTGGATTATATATGGAAAGGAAATTTATTGAAAAAAAAAAAAGGAGATAAAGTGTAGGGGATGGGACAGAACATTGACAAACATACTAGAAGTTTTAGGGAAAGGCCATGTGTAACAAACCTCTAAAATTTCTATGAGAAAGTGAGCCCTGTTTTACGACAAATGGGAAGGATGGTTGAATTGTTTGTATTGTACCTGGACTGCCAGAAAGCATGTGACATCATACCATAAGGAAGGTTGATCAAGAAGCTGGATCACCAGGCAGAAATAAGGAAAAAACTCCTCCAATGGATGGGAGATTAACTCAGTACAAGAAAATAATCGACGCATGCCAGAGGAGTCTTCTTCAAATGGGTGGCAGTGAAAAGTGTAGTGGCAAGGTTCTATTCTGAGGTTATTACTCTTCTTGGTTTATATAAATGACTTGCCTGAAGGTACAGACTCCCAGCTGAATATGAGGAAAGTGAAAAGCAAGCAGGATTGTATCACTTTAAAAGAGGACCTAAACAGACTCCAAAGTTAGGTTGATACATGGTTAATGAAATTCAACCCAGCAAATGTAAAGTAATGAGGATGTGACAAAGTGGAAGATGGCATAAACATGATTATCATCTAGAAGGAAACCAGCTTCAGGATTCTGTGTGTGAGAAGGACTTAGGAGTTGACACTGTGGTGCCAGAGTCCCACTTTAGGATAATAGTTAGAGGCACATAGTAGCCAGCAAATATTAGAAAAGCCTTCAAGTTTATGGATAAGTAAATATTTAGCAAGTTATTCATATCGTACATAACAAAACTAGAATATACTTCTAAAGTTTGATCAATGCACCTCATGAAGGACAAAGAGCTTATAGAAAAGGTCAAGAGGACAGAAACAAAGATGGTACATGAATTAAGTGCTGATTTACAGGGCAATACTAAAGGCTTTAATTTTGCCAAACCTTGGAAGAGAGACTTGATCACAACCCTTAAGCTTTCAAAACTGATCAGTGAACAGTTCCTCAAGAGATGTAAGGAAAAACTAACAAGAGGACAAAAACATGAAATAAGCAAGAAACTCATTAAAAAAAGATGTAAAGCAGAACTTTTATAGTATAAGAATGGAGGATGAATGGAACAGAATGAATGAGAACATGGTTTATGCAGACAGCATATATAAATCTATAAAGTATGGATTCACAGAATGTTTAAGAGATGGGGCCCCATGAGTGCAAAATTTTCTCCTCCCCATACAATACAAATCTATATAAAATGCTTCAAGTGAAGATAATGAATAGTCATTCCCCTGGAAGGCTCACCTGAAATGCCTCTAGCCCTAAGCATTTCATCTATACATCTGTTCACTTCTTTTTCAGTTCTCTTCTTGCACCTTTAACTGTACTGCCACTTTTCCTCACAAACCTATCATCTGCCATACATCTCAACAGCCATACCATCTTAACAGACTTCCATCTATATGACTTTCCAACAACTTCATGCACCATATTTCTTTATCACAACTGCGTTCTTTGTTCAAACCCTGAATTCCAAGTACATTGTATTGGTTATCCATTCCCAGCATTCTCCAATTTGACCTTATCTGAACAGGAAAATTAGGGATTCACATTGATGTATTGCAATACCGTGGGAACAGGCACATTATCGCATAAGATCCTCATACTTTCTACAGTATATACATATATTCACATTTACTTCCTACACAGGAAGTCACCCACGTCCACTAGTCAGGATCACAGGTCATAAATTGTAGAGATTTGTGTGTAACTACGTGTGGAGACTGCAGGGCAATTGAGAAGTATGTACTGGAAGTCTTCATGGTCGTAGCTTTATCATGGGCACAAAGGATCTTGGGTTATGTTGAATTAGTGTTCATAGTGTTGTAGTGATAGGTGATGTCCTGAAGGTAAGCTGAAGAGTGTGACTCATGTTTGATTAGGAAGTCTTGCCTCTAATGAGGGTATGTCTGTTGGGATGAAGTTTAAGACTGAGCAGGGAGGTCAATTGTTTAATGCTTGTTGGGTTATCCTAGTGTGTATGTTTTGTAAGTGTCATATTTGTAGGGGGTGGGGGATCTGTACGTAGAGGTTAATGAAGTTAGCTTTTTATTTCTATTTGGGGTTAGTAGCTAGTTATGGAGTGGTTTGGGGGGAAGGGGTCTAGTACTGCCACAAAAAAGGGAGTGCCAAGAATGTTGAGGTAGGATTGTAGTGGGAGGGGTTTCTGTTTCACTATGTAGGTGTAGAGAGTCTGTGGTTGATATGCAACCAGAGAATGTTCTGAGTGCACTGTTTTGGGTGGTTTGCACCTGTTATATTTGCTTTTGAGATGGCAGATGACCATGTAGGTAAGGCATAGTTTAGAGGAGCAGATGAATTACTAACATAGAAAGTTAAAGGATAATTTTTCTTGCCCAAACCTCTAACCAGTTAGTGTTCTGAGTGTACTTAATTTGTGTATTATCTTCGTGTTGACATTACTGATGTGGGGAATGAATCTTGTTGTACATGATGCCCAAAATGGTTGGGGAGCTACTGCAATACACCTGCAGGAGGTTACAGCACAAATTAAAAGTTCTCTTTAGGGAGACTGTATCACTAGGAGTACAGTCTTATCAAAGAACTTCTCACTCCAAAACAGTCTACATTTCCCTACAACTGGAAACAGCAGGAAATGCCACCTCTTCCACCCCATCCCTAACAGAGTGCACAACTTATCCTTCTCCAAGACCCTTGAATTCACCTCTCTCATCCCCCTCATCCATAAATAGATTAAACAGCTATGGTGACATCATACACCACTGCTACAGACCCATCTTCACCTGGAACCAATCTCTTCTTTACCCACTCATACACGAACATTACTCCTTCAATAAAAATTCCTCTGCTTCCAACAGCTTTCCTCCCATGCCAAATGTTTGTAGCACTTTCCAGTGATTATCTATAATCCTTATCATGTGCTTTTCTACAGATCCATAAGTGACAAATTCAGATCCTTCTGTTCCTATGAGTATTTCCCACACACATTCCTCAAAGCAAATATGTAATCTATACATGTGTTATGACTCCTAGAACCACATCGTTCCCTTCTGATCTGATACTCTGTATATGACATCACCTTCTCCATCACCACTCTCCCATATAACTTAGGTTACACTCAACAAACTCAAATGGCCCAACCCACCAACATACACGTGCATATACATAAATGCCCACACACGCACATATACATACCTATACATTTCAAAGTATACATACATGTACATACACAGACATATACATATATACACATGTACATATTCATACTTGCTGCCTTCATCTATTCCGTCGCCAACCCGCCACCCATGAAATTACATCCCCCTTCCCTCCGCACGCGTGCAAAAAAAAAAAAAAAAAAAAAAAAAAAAAAAATATATATATATATATATATATATATATATATATATATATATATATATATATATATATATATATGAAGAATGTGTGGAAGTCGAGAACATTATCTCGGAAAGCAAAAATGGGTATGTTTGAAGGAATAGTGGTTCCAACAATGTTGTATGGTTGCGAGGCGTGGGCTATGGATAGAGTTGTGCGCAGGAGGGTGGATGTGCTGGAAATGAGATGTTTGAGGACAATGTGTGGTGTGAGGTGGTTTGATCGAGTAAGTAATGTAAGGGTAAGAGAGATGTGTGGAAATAAAAAGAGCGTGGTTGAGAGAGCAGAAGAGGGTGTTTTGAAACAGTTTGGGCACATGGAGAGAATGAGTGAGGAAAGATTGACCAAGAGGATATATGTGTCGGAGGTGGAGGGAACGAGAAGTGGGAGACCAAATTGGAGGTGGAAAGATGGAGTGAAAAAGATTTTGTGTGATCGGGGCCTGAACATGCAGGAGGGTGAAAGGAGGGCAAGGAATAGAGTGAATTGGAGCGATGTGGTATACCGGGGTTGACGTGCTGTCAGTGGATTGAATCAAGGCATGTGAAGCGTCTGGGGTAAACCATGGAAAGCTGTGTAGGTATGTATATTTGCGTGTGTGGACGTATGTATATACATGTGTATGGGGGTGGGTTGGGCCATTTCTTTCGTCTGTTTCCTTGCGCTACCTCGCAAATGCGGGAGACAGCGAAAAAAAAAAAAAAATATATATATATATATATATATATATATATATATATATATATATATATACACACACACTTAATCGCCGAGGTAGCGCCAGAAAACAAGAAGAACGATCCATCCACTCATATAAACAAATATCACACAAACACATACACGTATATATATTGGAAAGGATCACAATTTTGCGCGTGATCAAGATATTCCTATGAGTCCACGGGGAAAATGAAACACGAAAAGTTCCCAAGTGCACTTTCGTGTAATAATCACATCATCAGGGAAGACACAAGAGAGAAATATAAGTCAGTTGATATACATCGAAGAGACGATGTGATTATTACACGAAAGTGCACTTGGGAACTTGTTTCATTTTCTCCGTGGATTCATAGGAATATATCAACATATACATACACAGACATATATAAACATGTACATATTCATAACTGCTTGCCTTCATCCATTCCGGCGCCACCCGGTCCTACAGGACACTACATCCGCCACCTCCTGCGTCAGCGACAATCCATTCGCAACCATGTGTGTTCGGTACGAATCCTTTTCTCTTACTCTCAAGGAACCGAATCTATCACCCTCTTTATCTTGGAACCTGGCTTTGCAAATATTATACATCAATGGATATTTTCTTTTCCTTACCAAAATAGATCTGGTTTGTGCCTGATGAGCACAAGATAAGTGGTGCTGATATACATGGTAATCCAAATTTAGATCCCCAACCTTTCAAAAGGTCCTGCATCTACCTTTGCCTGCTATAATCATTGGAGAGAGAGAGAGAGAGAGAGAGAGAGAGAGAGAGAGAGAGAGAGAGAGAGAGAGAGAGAGAGAGAGAGAGAGATATCATGGTTTTATCTTGTATGATTGTTCATTATAACCAAAGGGGGCTAACTCACCTCAGCCACTCTCTCCAGCATTGGTTCCAGCCAATGTTGGTTACACTCACAATGGGAATCCAAGAATGTGAGAATTGGGGCTGTGGCCGCATCAGAGCCTCTTACACGAGATCGCATTAAACCTACGGAGAAAGATAATCTAAATAAAAAGTTTATTCAATATTATCTGCCATAATTACTGTTTCCTGTGGTCCCGTTTACAACCTGTATCTCTTATGTTCTCATAATGAATACAAAATATCATGTCCTCATAATGAATACAAAATACTGAGATACAAAGAGATACAGAAGAGCCTTAATTAAGACAAACATACATTTCAACTCCACAAAAAATGATGGTAGTTTCCTATACATGGATAAATAACTATGAAATGATAGCCTCTGTTGTAAATGAGTTACAATCGACATTCTATGTTACGCTTTTATCATGAATATTAGATAAGAGGGCATGCATGTATACACCATCAACTCCTAAAAGCATAACAGTACAAGCCTTGAGTGTGGTTGTGCGATCCTCTTGTTATGTTGGTATGATATCTGTCCTGAGCCTAGTGTTATAATGTTGTTATAATGTTTGTGTACTGTCATATTCAAGGGTCATACTATCATGATTTACCCTTTCGGTAAATAACTGATTATTCAGTCATCCTGAACGTACATAAAAAAAAACAAAAAATGAAAACGCTATTCTAAGAATTTTCACTCAACCATTCCTAGTTTGGGAAAACATTGTCTACTACACTAGCTAATCCTAAAGTTCTCTATTTTATATTCACTTCCATTTCATGATCTTTTTTATTCATATGATAAGACAGAGAAAAACTATCCAAACCAGGGATATAATTAGTAATATATTAATGATTTTCAGTTCAATAAAAATGCATTTTACAAGTTTATAGCATGGAAAATACAGTAAAAATTATAAATTGATTCCAAATTCTATCTTTTTTTTTTTTCTTGATCTGTTTTGACCAACTGACAATGTTATAAGAATAAAAGTTCATAAATGCATAGCATCCATATCAGAAAAATTCATCATCAATTGATTATGCTCAAAATATTTACACATGCATTTAACAATTGGCGCTATTGGAATCAAGCTACACTTACGTAGCAGAGAGCTATTGGCGTCAGTTTACTTCAGTCACCTCCATCTAGCAATTAACACTCTTGCTTACACTTTCCTGGTATACTAATAGACTCATTATCCTACAATTGCTTCACACACTCTTAGTGCCTCTCCCTTTGAATAGAGGAACAATAATAGCTTCCACCCAATCCTCAGGCACAACCTTCTGTTTCCATGCTAAATTGCATATCAAAAGCATAATGCACTCTATCTTCCTTACACCATAACTCCACTTCTTCCTGATCCTCATCCCTAAGAGAACTGTGGAAAAGTCTAGTCTCAGAAAAAAAAATCTGGCACTGCCTTTTCCAACCTTTCATTTATTGCCACATAATCAATCAAACCTCTCTGCTCTTCTCTTCCGTCATTTCTCATCTGTGGACCATCTTGTGCTGAAATAAAAGGTGTTTGCAAGGAATAAATCCCTCTCAGCAGAGACTTCCCGAAGATAACTTCCATTTTCATTGACTCCACGCACTCCCTTTACCAACTATCTCACCAATTTCATCACATCCCACCTCTACATTAATATCACCCATTACAACCACCTTTCTTTCCTTCTTAAATCCATTTATACAGTTATTCAAATTTCTCTAAAGATACTTCATTTCATCCTTACCCCCTAAAGTCTTCGGATTCACAAGCCCTTCCATCTTTTGGTTTCCCTCCCTCACTTTGCTCCTTAATATCTAGCTTCCTCTCTGGCCAATCTGTGGGTGTTGATGTATCAGCCTCTCCCCTCCCTTCTCCATCAACAGCGATGTCCCACGAGGTTAGGTCCTGTCCCCTACAAGTTTTCTCCTTTTCTTCAACCATTTCCTCTCTTCCACAAATAATCAAATGCGCTCATACTCTGACGACTCAACATTTCATCCATTCACTTCCTTCAATTCTGTTCCTTCTCTCGCATGATCTGCATCTCGTCTTAACACAGCCTCCTTAATAAACTCAGACTAGGACACGATATCTCAGTGGGATAGAAGAAATCTAGTTCAGTTTCATGTCTCCAACACTCAGTCTCAACCCATCTATCAAAAGCTCCTCACAACTCTTGTCTCTCCTTTGACAGTTCTGTAATTCCATCTCTTAACTCAATGGACATTCTTGGTATTATTGTAACAACCACTCTTTCTTGGAAACCCTGCATTGCAGATATAGCTAAGTCTGCCTCTAAGAAACTGGGTGTCCTGTACTGATGCTGAAACTTCTATATCTCTGAACAGTTGCTCTGTTTATACAAAGGATTGATTCGTCCTTGTATAAAGTCCTGCTTTCACATCAGAGGTGGTTCTAGCTCTGCATCCTTACCTCACAAAGTTGAGTCGAAAGCGGTCTGACTCTCCAAGCTAACTTCCAAACTTGACCCTCTAGCCCTATGCCGAGATGTTGGTTCACTTTCCCTCTTCTGTAAGTATTACTTTGGTTTTTGCACCCGAGAGCTGGCTGCTTGTGTGCCCCCACCACTGGGCAGACCACGCAAGACTCGGATGGTTACAGTGTAACATAATTATTGTGTGGCGTTTGACAACTGTTTCTCTCTCCATACCTCGAAGCTTTGGAACTTTCTTCCTTCTCGAGTCTTTTTCAATAACTACGATCTGACACATTTGACACACTTAAAAAGACAGGTTTTTCACTTCCTCCATAATTCGTAATTTTCCTTGTCTCTTCTTCTTCCCTTTCATAATCCTCTCTATATTTCAATAAAGGCCCAGCCTGGATGTGGATTTTTGTCCATGACTGGAGCCTTCAACATAAAAAAAGGGTACACTTTACAATTCCAATCTTTCCTTTCACTTATGCTATTCTTGATTCATTCCATGCATGCTTTGTTACACCCTCCCATACCCTCAGGGATAGCACAACTGAACATCCCTCTTTCCCTCTTCCCCGATAAAGTTCGTTCATTTCTGTTCAAAACCACTCCTTCTTCCACGACCTCTCACAACTTGCGTTAACCATTTCCATTTCCCTCCATACACCTTGAAGCCCAAGGATAAGTTTCCCCAATCACCAGCACATTCAACCTACAACTTTTATGGTTCCCTCATTTTACTCTCACCAGTCATCCCATTCTGAGGGATCTCTCTCTCAGTTACTCGTTCCTCGTACTCCCTAGCATAACTGGTGGACTCCAGTGCCATTTTTAGCCTTTAGTGCCTCACCCTTGGTAGGTGGTCACTGGCACAAAGCAACTCCAGCGCAGTGTTTCCTAGAGACAGCGGGGCTCTACAATAGTAAAAAAAAAAAAAAAAAAAAAAAAAAATGTATACCTACAGTGTTTATCTATTTAAAAAAAAAAAAAACTATGGATGAAGTTGGACAACGCTTCCCCCTTCTGTTCTACCCCTCTAGGGTGTACAAACGAGGTTATTATGATACGTTGGGGTGAGACTTTGTTACTCCAGAAAACTAAGAGTATCCCCTTAAGACACTGAAATTCAACTTTTCCCAATCGTCAAGCCCTTATTCCAGTAGCAGCACCACCTCCTAACTTTATTTCGCCACTGTGTATCCAAGAACTGAAATTATAATCTATCGAGAACAGAAGGCGGTCTGTGTACAAATGGACCATCGATGGGACAAAACCTATCTCTCTCTCGAACTGCTACCTACAGTTCGAGGGCCCAGCCCAATCACTGTGAGGCCGTAGGGTGGGTCAAGCCTCCTACTTTCTGATCCTAAGGATACTGCTACTCGACTCATGGGCATCTCTGTAATCATGTAGAGGAACATGTAAATTAGTCAAAACAATTTTACCACTGCATACCTGAGAGTCAAACCCAAGTTACAGAGAACAGCTGAACCATCTGTTGTCAATCTTACTAGGCTAATACGGTTCCTAGAATCTAGAGTGACAAAGAATCTAGACTGACCTTCTCTCTGATCATTCCTGATGACCTTGACCTTCTGTATCTTGGCCAGCTCGGCACCATCTTGGGCTGAAAGGAGAACAAGTAAAATTATTAACCTACGAATGTATCATATGTATTGTGGAAGCAGAACACTGGCATCCCAGTACTCTGGGCTGAAATAGCCTCGTCCGGGGATCGAACAGAAGAAAATCCTTTCAGTAACCTCTCTAAGTTGGCTTTGTGCTGACATTGCCTCACTCCAACGCTGATGTAGAGCGTATCTTTAAAAGTCATTCGAACATAGAGAAGCCAGAGCTTCGAAATAGACAGACTACCAAAACCTTAAATGCAATACTATCATGTGTGGACTAAGAAAAAATGGAAACTGCTGTTATGATTATAAACTGCCAAAGTAAATACTGAAAAAAACATGGCGTCATTGAAAGCATAAGAGTTATCGTAACCGCAACTAGGACCCTCACATAGACCAACACAAACAACCCAAGGACACCGAGGACGAAGAGATTGTCGACTGGTAATTAGCAGATCTTGGAATAATGGCGAGTGTTCTAGTGTTAGCTAAAGCAGCCAGTCGTGCCTGTTATTAATAATATGGCACAACAATGAGGAGAAATAATTCGAAGAACATTTTTTTCGCTATCATTTTAATAAGTTTAGCGCTTTATTAGCGCTTTTCGGGAGTGAATCCAGCGCCATCTGAAATTTTGAGTTGGCAACTCTGGAGCTCACGCCTGTTTATCACTGCAATCGCGAATATGTAAGCAACTTCCACGGTTTTTCTTACTTGCTCAATCCCTCATGCAAGTGACGAGTATAGTATAGTATAGTACAGGAGTGACTGAGCAACCAGAAAGAAAAGTCGTGGACAATGTATACCTAAGCGTGGACGAAGTGATAAACAATCGTGAAGTATTTTATACGTTGGACTGGAGCAGCGGCCAAAATGGCGATCGCATAAGTAGGGGAGCACGATAGAGGAATGTGAAACGTGGCAGGCCGAGGATAAGGCACGAGGAGCGGCGTCCGGCGAGGCAGCACTCACTTGCAGGGATATATAGACGTGCATGTTTGCATCTTACCCAGTTTCTCCGAGGAAAGCTTCTGTACTAGTCGAAACGTTAGAAGAATAAAACCCAGAAGTTCTCCCCTGTTTACTCACCACCCCATTCATATATACACACACACACACACAGGAATCAGGGCGAAGTGTTGAGAGGTTCTGTGAAATCCAAGTGAAGGAGTATAGGCACGGGCACTACAAGCTTCATATACAGACAGAATGTTCCGAAGGAGAGAGGAACGGGTTTTAGAAAAGATGTTATAGAGCCAAGAAGCTTCGAGACGTGCACTGGCCAAAGTATAGATGACACTAGTCACTTAGCACTGGCATGAAAGGGGGTCATGTGTGTAACTAACCTCTTGAGAGTTTTACGAGTAAGCGAGCTCAGTCCTGGACAAAAGGCAAGGCTGCGTGGACTGCCAGAAGGCATTTGACACTGTACCACACAGGAGACTGATTATGAAGATGTACCACCATGCAGGAATAAAGAGGAAACCTCCTTGTTCTATAGAAGATGATCTTAGTGGGATGGAACAAAGGACGCATATCAGAAAGGACTTTTCCAAATGGGTTGAAGTGACCAGCGGAGTGCCACAGGGTTCAGATCTGGGACCACTATTCTTCTTGATCTACATTAATGACTTCCTGGGAGTATGGAATCCCGCCTGATCATGTTTGCAGATGATGCAATGATCATGAGGGAAGTGAAAAGCGAGGAGGATTGCATCAGTTTACAAGGGGACCTAAACAGACTTAGCAGTTGGTCTGATGCATGGTTGATGAAATTCAACCCCGAACAAATGTAAAGTACTGAGGATAAATCAGAGCAAAAGAAGGCCTCAGTATAATTAATATCTAGCAAGAAATTAGCTTCAAGATTCCGTGTGTATACGAAAGGCCAGGGATTAGACATTGTCCCAAAGCTGTGGCCAGAGTCCCACAAGAGAATACTTAAAAGGAAATATTTAGCAAGCTGTTCATATCCTTCATAAGACTAAAATTAGAATATGCTTCTCAGGATTGGTCATCGCAACCAAAGAAACACGAAGAATAAAAGAGAAGGTCCAGCAGAGGGCAAAAAAGATGGAACAAGAATTCAGACAGGCGAGTTACAAGGAAAGGCTAGAGGCTTTGAATCTACCCAGGTTAGAAGAAAGAAGATGGAGGGGTGACCTATTCACAACCTTTAAGTTTTTAAAACATCGATGACGTAGACAGTGAACAGGTCCTCGAGAGATGTCGGGATTAAGCAACCAGAGGACGCAACATGAAATTAAGCAGGAAACTTTTTTTAAAAAAAAAAAAAGAGATATATAAAAACTTTTTCACTACACGTCGAATGTTTGGAACTCTCTACCTTCTCATGTCTTCCCTAATACCTCTTAACCTGGCACATTTCAAGACAGGTCTTTCACGTCCTCAGAAATTCGTAAATACTTTCCTTGTCTTTTCTTTTTCCGTTTCATTATCCTCTCAATAGTTGAATGAAGGCCCGGCCTTGACGTGGACTTTTGTCCGTGGCTGGAGTCTCCAACATAAAAAAGAATAAGAGTAGTAGGTGAATGACTGAGGACATTGTTAATGCGGACAGCATACGTAAATCTAAGACGCTGTACGATAGCAGAGAATATTCAAGAGATGGGGCCCCCACGAGTGTAAGACTCCCTCCCTGTAGAGCACAAACAGGTAATTACTACACTCGAGTACAAAGTAACACACACAGACATCAAGAAACACAGATATAAGTAACACACAACCAAGTAACAAATTTTGTTACCACGTATCTCAATTAGAATACTAAATAACACACACACACACACACACACACACACACACACAAAGGTACCTCAAAACACACAGGGATCAAGAGACACATATAGGTACCTAGTGAAAGCAGATGCATCATCACACAGGTACTGAGAAACACATGAAGGTACAACATATATTGGTTCTAAGTAACACAGAGAGCTTTCAAGTAACACACACAGGTGCTAAGTAACACACAGGTTCCCAGTAACACATGAATACCAAGTAATACAGACGTTCTAAGTAAACAAACAAGTTCAAGTAACACACATATTCCTAGTAACACAAAAATACCAAGTAACACAGGTAACAAATGCCACACACACAAAAAAAAACACAAAACGGTACCAAAAAACGCAAACAGGTCCCACGTAACACACACGGATTCTAAGTAACAGAGACAAGTATTAAGTATCACACACGCACAGCATGTAACACAGACAGGTTCCAAGATACAGAGAAAAGTGCCAAGTAACACAGAAGGAGAAGAGTCCTTGACATACACTGGCTCGAGTGTTCGGTAATGAAGCACTTGAGCGTTTACGGTGTGGTGAGCGCGTACTACACCCTGACCCCAATGGTTCAGGCCCTCGAGCGCTACGGTCCGAGCAATGGGAGTATGATGGCCTGGTCTTTGACCTGACCCCTTAATGAGCGAGGTCTAAGGCCCGGATCAAGAGTCGTGTGTCGTGTCGTCGTCGTGCTCAAGCGTCGCACTCGCAAACTTGTGCACCAAAACAGAGCGAGATGGACGAAGCGAACTGTGAGGGATGAGAATGAGTGGCGTGACGACATCGCCAACAACGAACCACCACAACACCAGCAGGAGACGAGACCGCCAGGGAGGGCACCGTACCGGCGCGCGCGCAGGCAGGGAAGAAACATGGAGGCTGCAGCAGGTCATATTGCAGGAAGGAAATTGATGGAGGAAACAGAGAGAACAAGAGAGGAAAGGAGATGCAGCAGTTCCCTTCAACTATCATCGGAAACAATGTAAACAGAGGAATGAAAAAAGATACGGGGGAAAAAAAAAAACGGAAAAAAATCTTGAACACAAAATGAAAATTAGGTAATAAACGTTCGTATGTTCAGAGAGGGGGATACTACACAGGTGGAGAACGATAGAATATGAGGATGGAAGGTACGAAAGGAAGAGCAGCCATTTAGTTCTAAGTTCAGCCAGCCAGAACCTGATGATGGACAGATTGTTTGGTATAGACCGTTGATGAGGTGGTGAGGAAACTAGTGGGTGGACGAGGAAGTACAGGTTGGTGGAGTGGAGGGGGATCAAGTCACCCATCACTCTTTTCTCTTCCAATGTGGGTCAATTTGAAGCCTTTAGCCGTTCCCTGTAGCTTAGCTACTATCTTTGTTGCCCTTCTCTGGAACTTCTCTATGAGTTCTTCGTGCTTCTGTAGGCTGCAGTGACCAAGCTTGAGAAGCATATGCTAGTTTTGACCCTGTGTACGATACGAAAAACTTTTCAAATACTTCCTCGTCTCCCGTGAATGTGTGTGTGTGTGTGTGTGTGTGTGTGTGTGTGTGTGTGTGTGTGTGTGTGTGTGTGTGTGTGTGTGTGATGAACAAATAGTGTTCCTCTGAGATAGCTCGCCTCCCTGCAGCAGCCTGTTGGGGCTGAGGACGACAACCTCCCTCTCCCCCATGACCCACAGCGACGGGACGTGTCCACAGTGTTAATGGGACAAAGAGGACGACCTCCACCTTCACTCCCTCTAGAGAAGACGACTTCTCCTCCTCCACTCTCTCTCAAGAGGACGACCTCCTCCTCCTCCTCCTCCACTCCACTACAGAGACGACCTTCACCTCCTCCACTCCCTCTAAAGAGGACGACCTCCTCCTCTTCCTCCTCCACTCCCTCTACAGAGACGACCTTCACCTCCTCTACTCCATCTAAAGAGGACGACCTCCTCCTCCTCCTCCTCCACTCCCTCTAAAGAGGACGACCTCCTCCTCCTCCTCCTCCTCCTCCTGCTTAACTTCCTTTAGAAAGCAACCTGGAGGTGAGGGTGAGGATGGCCGGGTACTCCACACACCCGGGGTAGGGTCAGGGTGTGTGTGTGTGTGTGTGTGTGTGTGTGTGTGTGTGTGTGACGGAGGGAGGCACCACCATAAGGGTTGATGCCCGTGTGACCGACCCGCCGCCCCCCTGCACGCTGACCATCACTACCTGGTAACTCTCACCTCAGGGAATGTACCACACTCGGTCTTGACCCCGTCCAAAACGTACCCCGAGCTGCCCCACCATCGCCTCCTACACAGCTGTTTGTATACTAACTGTGGGGGCCTGGATGTGGATAGGGAGCTGTGGTTTCGGTGCATTACACATGACAGCTAGAGACTGAGTGTGAACGAATGTGGCCTTTTTTGTCTGTTTTCCTGGCGCTACCTCGCTGAAGCTGGGGGTAGCGATGTTGTAACACGTGAAAGAGAAGGACAGGGACGGGTGGGTGCTAGAGACGACCGAGTGCGATGCTAGTAACAGCCTAGCCACAGATGACAGAAATCTCCACGCTGGGGGAGAGAGAGAGAGAGAGAGAGAGAGAGAGAGAGAGAGAGAGAGAGAGAGAGAGAGAGAGAGAGAGAGAGAGAGAGAGAGAGAGTCTCAACGGGTAGCGAGTCCAGATCACGCCTGGCTCTGGGCCGGGTGCGCTCCTCGTAGTCCAGAGGTAAAGTGTTAAGTAATATGAGCGTCGGGTGTTATGAGAGTCAACAAGAACAGGTAAACTCGTCCGTCTCATAATGAGGACATGCGGGGCTCGAACCGTTTCGCCATGCACCCTGAGCACGGGCTGTTGACAGAGATGGCCTCCTGTCTGCCTTGAACCTGGCGATGAATCGACAACAAGAAGAACAAAGTGATAAGACCATCACTAGAAGTTTACTATGAGAAAAAAAAAAAAAGAAAAAAGTTGCGGTACGAAAAATTTCTTTCACGCCCGGCAGCAAGAGCGGCAGCAGCAACAGCGGGGGCCAGACGTACGATACTGCGGCGACTCAAGGAACATTGTACTCGTCTGTTGTACACTGCTGCTGCTGCTGCCTCGTCTGACTACTTTCTCCCACTGTCCCTATTTCTTCGTGATGCTACCCATCCTGTATCTTCACCTGTGACCCCCATGGGTAAGGAGCTACCCATCTTCCTTAAGACAGCCTACCGTTAAGTCCACTCTCCCGCACTGCTTTGGTCCGTTGAGCACGGCGGTAAGACCACGGGGGCACGACAGTACGACCCTCGAGCACGGCGGTAAGACCACGGGGCACGACAGTACGACCCTTCGAGCACGAAAGTCTGATATCCCTGGGTATGAAGACGACCCGGCCTCTCGCCTGACCCAGGGGTCATTACCGTCGTGCGCAAGGGGTCAGTTCGTTGTGCTCACGACCCGTTGATGCGTCCTGCTGGAGGTGTCGACGGGGTGTGCTCTCTCTCTTCTCTCTCTCTCTCTCTCTCTCTCTCTCTCTCTCTCTCTCTCTCTCTCTCTCTCTCTCTCTCTCTCTCCACCACGTCCCGCCACTCCCCTCATCACTGACACTGCCATACAAACCTCACCTCACCCACTTCTCCTTCTCTATCAACCTTTAACTCCTGCCTCCTGTCCTCACGCCAGCCCTCTCCCCAGCAGCCCTCTGCCCTGCCAGCCCTCTCCCCCTGCAGCCCTCTGTCCTGCCAGCCCTCTCTCCCTGCAGCCCTCTCCCAGCAGCCCTCTACCCTGCCAGCCCTCTCTCCCCAGCAGCCCTCTGCCCTGCCAGCTCTCTCTCCCCAGCAGCCCTCTCTCTCCAGCAGCCCTCTCTCCCAGCAGCCCTCTGCCCTCTCCCTCAGCAGCCCTCTACCCTGCCAGCGCCCTCTCTCCCCAGCAGCCCTCTGCCTTCAGCCGCGTCACACACACACACAGTGAGGGCGTCGCCGTCTGGCTCGGCTCATTACCACTCATAACTTCCGCCAGCCGCCTCATCATGTGCTAATTACTACTGGTGCTCTGCTCTGTCTCACCCCTCGTACTGCGCCCTTGACCAGCAGCGAACGTAAACAACAGATCATGTTACTCCACACACACACACACACACACACACACACACACACACATAAAACAAGCCTCAAGATATTGTGTGTGAGGGATTTGAGGGTCAACCTCATCCCTAGCCTGTAGCCCGAGTTCCACATAAGCAGAACAATTGACACTAAACTGTCTTACGTCAAATATCAGAATAACTTTCAAGTATATTTATAAAAAAGGGAAATATTTAGCAAACTGTGTAGGTAATTATATCCAAGCGTAAGTTGGGAACCACGCCTTCCAGGATTATCTCAATGTTGGTGTTGATATTATCTCTTCCGTCTGCGCTGCAGAAAGTACAGCCATAGTGATCCGAGTCGTTGCAAGTAATCCGGATCTTTTCGCACGTCAATATGGGCCATGGAAGATTACTGAACATCTTTTTAATTCAGCAGTTTCGCCAACCTTGTTAGGTGGTTACAGCACAGCAGTATTCCATTCGTGGGATATAGAATGTCTTAGAGTATCATCATTGGCTTTTTTTTTTAAACTCTGCAGGATCCACCCAATCATCCATCCGCAGGAGAAACAGCTGTTGCCTTGATGTGTTCGCTGAAGGTTTGGTCATCAGACATCATAACTCCGAAGTCTTTCATGCAGTTCGGTTGAGATATTACAGTGCCTGCTTCTGTCTGGTATTCTGTATTGCTTTTGATTCATTCATATTTATTCCAGGACTTGCCAAGGATGACATGAAACCGTGGCTCGTGTTAGCGTCAGTGGTAGATACAAGAATGAGGAACAGGAGGGGTGCAAGAGCAGTTCCTTGAGGGACTGAGGTTTTTCACTGTGGAAGTAATAAAGATGGCGTTACGTACAAATATGTCCTATGTCTGTTGGTAATAATAATAATAAAAAATGTTTATCATCTATTTTTTTTTACAGTTTTTTCCGATCTTAGGCATTTTTCGTGATACGACGCCAAGTAAACATTCATCAATTGCTTCTGTACAGTCTGTATGCATTACGTTAACAATATGTTTGTTCACCAGTGCCTCTACAAAATTACCATAATGATCAAGCAACTGAGAGAGAGAGAGAGAGAGAGAGAGAGAGAGAGAGAGAGAGAGAGAGAGAGAGAGAGAGAGAGAGAGAGAGAGAGAGAGAGAGAGAGGCAAGATCTCCCCTCCCTGAAACCATGCTGGTCTGAGTTTGTACCTTCACTCTCTCCAAGATTTGAACAATGTGTGATGTCAGTGTTATTAGTCCATAGTTTTTTTTCGGGAGACTGCTTTGCTACTGCCTTTGGGGAGTGGGGCGATGCGAGTCAGTTTCAAACACTTGGGAATGATGCTAGAATCTAGCTAAACTCTCAAGAGGGTATTTAGTGCTCGCACTAAAGGTGTTCTGCATTTCTTTTCAACGACAGTTTCAGGTTCTTAGGGCAGAGCGCAACATGGGCACGTTCCCAATGGCCCTCTCGAAGTCCTGTGATGAGACATGAGATCTGTGTAACACAGGACCGATTACTGTTTTGGATGGGGTCGGTTGGTTCGATACTCTTCAGGAGGTTTTCCTGTACAGTGAACACCTATTCATACTGCTTTTTATCAATATCTCATCTACTGGCAGCCATCCGTAAATGTACCTTCTGGTCTATGGCCAGAAAGTCACTTTTCAGGTATTCTTGCTTTCGATCAGTGAGCTTTTTCTTTTAAGTTCTGCAGTTCGTTTTCTTGTTGGACTCGTCTTTCCGGTCCTACTCTTGATATTCTGTGCTTTCCTCTCACTGGTGTGTGTGTGTGTGTGTGTGTGTGTGTGTGTGTGTGTGTGTGTTGCACGCCTGCAGTGCTTGTGGTCTAGGATCTAACACACTCCTCTGGTCTTCTGGTATCGAACAATGTTACCCATTGTGTGGCACGCATCCCGCTGATAACATCCTCACACCTTCCCTGTTTACTAGTGAAACCGAATTCGCTGGTTGCGCGCGCCTCACACTAGTGGGTTCAGCATCCACAGTTGTTTTTACGTCGTTTAGAATGTGAGATCAGATCCCAGGGTGAGTGAGGTGGTGGTGACACAGATGAGTAGATCCACGCTATCTGTACAGACTAGAGGTGAAGCGTTATTTCTTCCGGATGGTTTTGTTATCTGTTGGCTCACTTGTCACGCATAAAAAACCAGTCCAGTTGTTCGTCTGAACTGCTTGTAATGGTAATATCCGCTACAGTGCTGTACCTTTCCTGTTAACGTTCTAGATGTGGTAGGTAGGTTGAAGTCTCCTGAGATTATATTTGGGACTGGGTTTCCGAAGAGGTCAAGGCGTGATCAAACACATTATTCACCTGGTGAATTCATGTGGCTTTGCATCTGACAGCTGGTAATGCTCCTCAACCTTGACAACAAGCGCTTCTGCCGCAACAATAGAGGAATGCAGGAGCTCATTTGATGTATGAGAATCTTCTACATAGAGTCCAACCCTTCAACAAGTTCTTCAAGTCCAGTTGATCCCACATTACAGGTGGTAATGTGGGATGCAGACCTCATTATTCATCGGGTCTTTTATGTGTGTTTCTGAGTTGGGCTCCAACACTGCATTTGGCCCAGTCATCAAGCCATGTAAAAAGTGGAATCGAGTCGTTTTGTGCGATCTGGGTCCTGTATTTGAAAGACGTTGCAAAGTCTCGTCTTTAAGTTTAGGGGGAGTTGATATATCCAATTCTGTTGAGCCTTGCAGGGTGCTTCCAGTTCCTCTACCATTCTGTAGAAGGAAGCCACTGTCATTTCTTCTTATGTCAGTTCTCCCCTGCCTCTGTTTGACACCCGTGACTGAGTCTCATGGCGTGCCCAAGAGGGATGTGTACTGTGATCGTCGTCTCTAGGTGTATGTCTCATTCACTGTCTGTGATATACATTGTTCCACGCATGACTCCTCCATGCAACACCTTACCTTTAACGATGATTTACATATTTCCGGGTGGTAAAAACCTGCATCCCTTTCCCCACACGGGCACCTGCCTTCCTAAAGCAGGTCCTGACATTATCTTCTTTTTTTTTATCCCGTGGTGTTGAAATTTACATTTTCCCCAGTGTGATAGACCAGCATCGTCAAACATGCAAATTCCCTTGGCACAGTCGCTCCAGACCCTCTGGACATTACGTGATGTCCACGTTTTTCACTGCTTCACCATTTCACCTTACCTCACCTCCCAGCCAGCCTTTGCCTAATAATGTGATGGTTTCCGGTTGCTCCCCGTGACCTTCCTAAAGGCTCCTGCAGCCCAAGGCTGCGCTACATCCAGGTAGCAGGGAAATGCAGACTTTATTGGAGTGTGAAGTTCTTTGACGAGACGGTACTCCTGGTGATATAGATAGCCTCGCCGAAAAGACTGTTCACTTGTGGTGTAACCTCGAGTAGGTGGAGTCCGGTAGCGCTAGGAACAGATGAAAAAAAAAATGGCCCCTTTCGTTCACAACCACTTTCCAGCTGTCATGTAAAAATCACTAAATCCAGAGACCCTCTCCATAACCAGGCCCCACAGACCTTTTCGTAGTTTCAACGACCGCTTCATATGCCCTGATTCAACCTAGTAACAGCACGTCATCCACATCACTTTATCCCTTGTACGCCTCGCACCCTCCTGCACGTTCAGGCCCCGGAAACTCAAAGCATGTTTCACTCCATTCGTCCGCCTACTCTTTAGTTCACCCTCTTGTTTTTCCATCCACCCCTGACCTGTATACCTTCTCACAGTCATCTTTTACGTACGTCCATAACAAATCAACAAACAATCTTCAGCTCTCTCACATATATCCCTTCTTACTACCATATTCCCTCTTACCCTAGCATTTCTTAGTCGATCGACCCTCCTTACGCCACATATTGTCGCCAAACATTTCATTTACAACACAGCCACCTTCTTATTTAAATTTTTGCCTCAGGCCCGTGCCTCGCATCCATATAGCACCGACGGAACTACTATACCATGAAACATGACTGTCTTTGCGCCCTGAAAGACGGTGACCTCTCTACACGTTCGTCAATGCTCCCTTGTACCTTTTGCCTCCATCACCCAATTTATGGTTCACTTCTGCTTGAATGGTTCCTTTCGCTGCCATATCCATTCCTAGGTATCTGAATACACTGCACTCCCTCAAATTTCTCTTCATTCAAAGTAACACTTCAAGGAACCTGTTCGTCTTCACTGCTAAACCTAATAACCTTACTTTTATTCGCATTCACTCTCAACTTTCTCCTTTCACACACTCTCCCAAACTTAAACACCTGTAGTTTATCACTTGCATCTACCAACAGCACCTTGACATTAGCAAACAACAACTGACTCACCTCCCAGGCTTTCCCTACTCCCAGAAGACTGCATACCTGCCCCGCTCTCCAAGACCCTTACACTCAGCTCCTTCACCACTCCATCCATAGACAGATTTAACAGCCATGGTGACATCACACACCCCTGAGGCAACCCATCCTCACCTGGAACCACTCATCTTCCTCTCTACCTTCTCTCTCTCTCTCTCTCTCTCTCTCTCTCTCTCTCTCTCTCTCTCTCTCTCTCTCTCTCTCTCTCTATATATATATATATATATATATATATATATATATATATATATATATATATATATATAACACAGAAGGAAGCCTACCTGGACCCAGGATAACCTTACATAACCTAAACCTGACTTTAGTTACCGCAGCAGCTCACTTTCTAAATGAACTATGTTGTTTCAACTAGGCTATATAAATCAAATCTTTTTTTTCTTTTTTGACTTGTCACAACTGTGTGACTCTTCTAACATATAATCCATTTCTTGTGGTCGTTGTCTTCAGACTCAGAATGCTTGAGCACATATGATATCAAGGATATATACATAATTCCTTAGCAGTGTTTCTAGTTTGATCTGAAAGACAAGACACGAAATCACTCAATGAAACATTAGTACACAGGAAAGGCAGTAAGAAAAAAAAAGCAAACGAGGTATAAGATAAAAAAAAAGGGCAGACAGAATCGTTAATTAATTTTCAATAAGAATCCTTTTTTACCTCAGTGTCTTTACGGCATCTGTCCTTCAAGTTGGTGGACTTCAGTCTTACAGAAGGCTTCCACACGCTTCAGTAACCTCTGAGCACCTTAACATCCACAACCCGGCAACCACCGTGGGACTTACAAGTTTCGAAACAGATGACAGTCACCTGAGGACAGCAGGTCTGGGCTGTAGGGAGAGTCGTGTTGCTCGAGACCCCAGGCACGAGCAGCAGCAGCAGCTGCGTGTAAAGCACGGGTCTTATGGACCTGCGCAGTGTCACGTAACAGCAGCGCAGGTTACCTGCTACTTTTCCCTTGATGGCACTACGCAATTTTCTTCTCAGTCCAACTATACAGCCACCTATCACCGTTGTGAAATGGGACATTAAGTCAAGCACAAGAATCCCCTTTTAACACCTCAGAAAACGATGATCTTGCCCGCCGGTGAGATACGTTCAGGACTTCTTCGAAGTCGGAGAAAAATGGTACTTCCACTGCACCGGTTCCACCTTGAACTCAGGGTCCAGACGACGATAGATCCAGGACTCGTCCCCGTAACCAGATGGGAGAGGAAGATGGCCGTAGTGGCTCCACACACACACAGCTGAGGCAGCTCGCCACTTGAGGCAAGACCTCAACTGATGTCGACATAAGAGCTTCAAGGTTGCTGAGGAACTCATTGTACCCAAACTTCAAGACATACCCGAATACTTAGGGATGATAACCGCAACACTTGGTCCAGCTACAGTGTTAATTCCATAACTCAGACAGCAGTGGTAGGCCCTGTTCAAGTTCTCCACTTGGGCAAGGGTAGTCTCATCAGTGGCAGGCACCTGAGGGTCATTTCTAAGCAGGGGGGTCATAACTAAACACTCTCATGGCCAAACCTTGAGCCCCGATACCTCTTCTCATTACAGTGGCATGAGAAGGCCATCAAGCGTACACTGTGCTGACGGACATCCATCACACAGACATCTTTGAGATGTAAATTTCTGTATTTTGTATTTCATTTACGGTTTCCTTTTGATGATATATTCTTTTGTAGCTGATAGTATCAATATCAACAGCTACACAAACATCCCTTCTGTGGATAAGAACTTTTATGAAACTCCAAATGACAAAGTTTGTGAGTATACGTATTTTACCCGTACACCAAAACTTCAAGTTCTCAATCCGAAAGTACTAAAAAAACACGAGAGAAAAGTTAACCCCCAATCATTATCCAAAAAAATTTACCCTCAAGAGAGAGAGAAAAAAAAAAATTTTATACCGCGTTTGCAATTTCTATTTAACTGCCTTGACGACGTTCTATTAGCGTAAATATACATATAAAAATCATATTCACTTTAAATATGCTTATCTTCCCGAGTTTGTATATAAAGTGTACACCCTAAGCGCTGACGTAAACATCCCATTACACGCAACAGGTGGGTGTAATTTCCCCGACATCCCCTGGGCAATACGCAGCGGACTGGAGGGGTAATTATACCGGTAATTTGCCAGGATTTCCCATTCCGGTAAAATGACTAAAATACGTTCAGAAAAATGGTGGGAGACGAGAGGCATCATACTGGGAGGAGGGGAGATTCCACCCTGAGGGAGGGAGGTGGTGAGCCAGGGAGGGTAGAGGTGAGCTAGAAAGGGTGGAGAGGTACGCCGGGGAAGGGTCGGGGTTGGGGGGGTCAAAGCGAGTCACAGAGAACAGAGGTGTGCTAAGGGAGTGAAGGTGAGTTAGGGAGGGTGATGGTGGTAGCAGAGGGAGGGTGCTGGTGGCCCAGGGAGGTTGGCGGTGAGCTAGGGAGGGTGGAGGTAAGCCAAGGAGCTTTATATAAGCCAGAGCTGGGAGTGGGGAGAAAGGGGAAAACTTAAGCCAAAATGAATCCACAAAGGGACCTGGGGTTTTAGCAGAGAGAGAGAGAGAGAGAGAGAGAGAGAGAGAGAGAGAGAGAGAGAGAGAGAGAGAGAGAGAGAGAGAGAGAGAGAGAGACCCTCGTCTGGCCTGACCGTTGAGGGAGAGGCAAGCGTACGAGTTAACGACACAGGGTGATCCTCGGAGGGTGGGCCACTCAGAGAGCCACACGATGATCCTCGAGATGTAGAAACGAGCCAGAAGGCCACGGAGGATCCAGAAGGGGCCACATGAGAGGAGGAGAGCCACATATGAGCCAGACGACAGGCGTGAGCCTGAGGACAGGTGTGAGCCAGAGGACAGGTGTGAGCCAGAGGACAGGTGTGAAGCAGATAATATCAGGTGTATATTTAATGAAATCTTCTGGGATTTTCTACCCTAACAGCCTGGGTTGGGCTCAGCCTGTTGGAATGGGTCGTTGGTCGACCAAGCTGTTGGGAGCCGCAGCCCTCAGGCCCACATAGCCCCCACAGCCTGGCTGGTCTGGTACAATTTGTAAGTGCTTGTCCCAGTGCACTCTTGATCTTCACTATGCATCCCAGGCTGCTTCTGATGGTAGATGGCAACGTGTTGAAGAATCTTGAGCCCCGGATGTTTAAGGTGTTCTCTCATTTTGTGCGTAACGCACCTTTGGATTTCAGAGGCAGTAATTTCCAGTCTTCCATGCATGCCGTGCCAGTAGGATGTCATCTCCAAATCTAAGTTGGGAACTATACCTTCTAGGATTTTCTGGTGTAGATAATGATATACCGTCTCCCATTTGTGCTCCAGTCGTTTCCAGTAATTTAGTTTTTACAGCATTAATATGGGCAGTAAAAGGTCTCTGAAAACTTTCTAAATCCGTAGTTTCGCCCGCCTTATAGGGCGATGTTAGAATGCAACATTATTCAATTTGTGAAAGACTTAGCGCTTTGAATAACATTATCGCTGGTTTGTCTTCCCTTGTCTTGAAGGTCCGCAGGATCCAGCCTGCCATCCTTCTGCACGAGGCAACCGTTGTTTTGTTGTGTTGGCTGAAGGTTGGGTCGTTGGACATTAACAACTCATTGGCCTTTCACATTATTCATCAGGTTCGTGATAGCGTCTCTGTCAGCGTTGCTTTTGATTTCCATTTTTCATTTCCCCTATACCCAAGGGGTATAGGGGAAATGAAAATTGTACATGAAAGTTGTACATTCATCTCCCAGGTTATCCAGTTATTCCTAGCCTTCGTATTCTATGTGCTATGACACCAGGGTCACACCTGTCATATGCTTTTCCAAAGCTTGTGTACATCACGTCTGCATTTTCTTTGTTTGTGTCACCCAGCGACAAGTGTGAGCCACAGGACAGGCGCGTACCAGAGGACAGGTGTGAACCAGAGGACAGGTATGAGCCAAAGGACAGGTGTGAGCCAGAGGACAGGTGTGAACCAGAGGACAGGTGTGAGCCAGAGGACAGGTGTGAACCAGAGGACAGGCGTGAGCTAGAGGCTAGGTGCGAGTTGGAGGACAGGCGTGAGCCATAGGACAGGTATAAGCCAAAGGCCGCAGGTGTAAGCCAGAGGCCACAGGTGTAAGCCAGAGGCCACAAGTGTGAGCCAGAGGCCACAGGTGTGAGCCAGAGGCCACAGGTGTGTGTCATGGTACTCACGGTCGTCGCTGAAGTCGTCTACGAGGATGATCTCCTTCACCAGGTGCTCAGGACTCCGGTTCAACACGCTGTAGGGACGAAGCTCACGTTAGGATCACGACGACACACAAGACATGTTGATAACACGATGATAACAGCAAGATAAAGGTAACGTGATAACAACATTATGCCTTAATAATACAATACTCGTTACAGACATGATGAACACATTGAGTGTAACAATACTCGTTACAGATATGATAACCACATATGCCGTAACACATTACTTGCTACACACACATGATAACTACACAAGGCGACAATATATGCTACAACGCATTACTCGTTACAGGCATGATAACCACATATAGTGTCATACAATACTCATTAAAGACATTAAAAGAACATATACTGTAACACAATACTTGTCACAGACGAGGTTTGTACAATATAAACCCCCATTATGTCCCCTCAAGAGTAACACCAGACTGGACTACATGCTAACTCTTCTCTTGCTCCATCCTAATTCCCTTTCGTGTCCCATGTCCCAGGTGATCGGTTCGTCCATATCTCAAACAACTGTGTCGTGTCGATGGCATCAAAATCCGATGAGGAACTTCAAAGTCGTGATCATGTCCCTCATCCTCCTGATGTATGGCTACCCCTTCCCTCCCTTGCAGCTCGTCTTCCTCACTGTACATCATGCAGTTACTGCCAGCAGTTGGACCCCTCAGCACAACTCTCTCTCCCCTTTAAGCACGGTAACCAAACTGGTGTCAGGTACTTTAGCTTACGTCAAATATACGTCACGAATATCGTATCTTAATATTATCTCTATGTCAGTGAACTTAAAGTCAAGTGTGACATTTACCAGAAGGTAAACTTTACTTTCTTAATCATTACAATGTTTTCTGACGTCAGGTTGTGTAATACGTTAACCCGCTGGCTCCTTCTCACAGGAACATACCTTCCCATAACAGATTGGTCTCATTACAGAATACTGCAACTCCTTCACACTGAATATGGTTGCAATGCGTTCCATTGATCAAGTCACTGACCACAGCTGGAATCCGAGCCTCTCTGCAAGTCGCTAAAATCCTGAGTATTCCGTCCAGTATTCTCTCATAATACGTTGTGTGTCGTCTCGAAGCATATTCAGGTAAGGTTCGAGTCCCCGAAAGTCACTTCCGGAGATCGAGAACAGTAACGACCCTAAGACTTAGCCCTGTGGAACGCCAGTGGTTACCTGTACACATCTACAAGAAGCCCCTCTGATATGACGACTCAACATCCTTGTGTTCATGTCATTTCTGATGCACATCCAGTGCCATTCTCCTGATGTCTGCCTGGATGTTTGACTGCCAGTCTTCTGTGAGGCAGAGTCAAGTGTCTTCTGGTAGTCTGAGATCACACGTTCCATTCTACCAACTCCGTTGTGTGTTCACTTGGTCACGGTAGTTCAGAAGGTTCATTATGCAACACCTCTTTCCTCTGCACCCACGTAGCTTCCCGCGTGTATAGTTCCTGGTTTACAAGTGTTCATCCATTTCCTTCGTACTTACCTCCTTCTGCAGTTCTATACACGGTGAATGTCAGCGGTGCTGGGGGTGTCGAGGAGCGCGTCTTCTCTCCAGCCTTCCCGAACCATAGTACATATATGCTGTGTACTTCGTTTAGTGAGTAGTGTGGCAGCGCCTCAGCAGGCCCGGCCGGCCTCACACTTGTATGTACACGTTCTTGTTATATGTTGTGCGAGACGCCATCAAGACCATCCACTTTACACGGTTATTGGTCCTTCATTACTGGATACATATATCAAACTCTTCTTCTCATTATCTCTTCTCTGTCTCATCTTGGCATATCCCAAAAAGGTCTTCAACTAGGAAAAAAAAAACAGTGTGAACCAGAGGACAGGTGTGAACCAGAGGACAGGTGTGAACCAGAGGACAGGTGTGAACCAGAGGACAGGTGTGAACCAGAGGACAGGTGTGAGCCAGAGGACAGGTGTGAACCAGAGGACAGGTGTGAACCAGAGGACAGGTGTGAACCAGAGGACAGGTGTGAACCAGAGGACAGGTGTGAACCAGAGGACAGGTGTGAGCCAGAGGACAGGTGTGAGCCAGAGGCCACAGGTGTGAGCCAGAGGACAGGTGTGAACCAGAGGACAGGTGTGAACCAGAGGACAGGTGTGAACCAGAGGACAGGTGTGAACCAGAGGACAGGTGTGAGCCAGAGGCCACAGGTGTGAGCCAGAGGCCACAGGTGTGAGCCAGAGGACAGGTGTGAGCCAGAGGACAGGTGTGAACCAGAGGACAGGTGTGAACCAGAGGACAGGTGTGAACCAGAGGACAGGTGTGAGCCAGAGGACAGGTGTGAACCAGAGGACAGGTGTGAACCAGAGGACAGGTGTGAACCAGAGGACAGGTGTGAGCCAGAGGACAGGTGTGAACCAGAGGACAGGTGTGAGCCAGAGGCCACAGGTGTGAGCCAGAGGCCACAGGTGTGAGCCAGAGGCCACAGGTGTGAGCCAGAGGCCACAGGTGTGAGCCAGAGGCCACAGGTGTGAGCCAGAGGACAGTGTGAACCAGAGGACAGGTGTGAACCAGAGGACAGGTGTGAACCAGAGGACAGGTGTGAGCCAGAGGACAGGTGTGAACCAGAGGACAGGTGTGAACCAGAGGACAGGTGTGAGCCAGAGGCCACAGGTGTGAGCCAGAGGACAGGTGTGAACCAGAGGACAGGTGTGAACCAGAGGACAGGTGTGAACCAGAGGACAGGTGTGAGCCAGAGGCCACAGGTGTGAGCCAGAGGCCACAGGTGTGAGCCAGAGGCCACAGGTGTGAGCCAGAGGACAGGTGTGAGCCAGAGGACAGGTGTGAACCAGAGGACAGGTGTGAACCAGAGGACAGGTGTGAACCAGAGGACAGGTGTGAACCAGAGGACAGGTGTGAACCAGAGGACAGGTGTGAGCCAGAGGACAGGTGTGAACCAGAGGACAGGTGTGAGCCAGAGGACAGGTGTGAACCAGAGGACAGGTGTGAACCAGAGGACAGGTGTGAACCAGAGGACAGGTGTGAACCAGAGGACAGGTGTGAGCCAGAGGCCACAGGTGTGAGCCAGAGGACAGGTGTGAACCAGAGGACAGGTGTGAACCAGAGGACAGGTGTGAACCAGAGGACAGGTGTGAACCAGAGGACAGGTGTGAGCCAGAGGACAGGTGTGAGCCAGAGGACAGGTGTGAACCAGAGGACAGGTGTGAGCCAGAGGCCACAGGTGTGAGCCAGAGGACAGTGTGAACCAGAGGACAGGTGTGAACCAGAGGACAGGTGTGAACCAGAGGACAGGTGTGAACCAGAGGACAGGTGTGAACCAGAGGACAGGTGTGAACCAGAGGACAGGTGTGAACCAGAGGACAGGTGTGAACCAGAGGACAGGTGTGAGCCAGAGGACAGGTGTGAGCCAGAGGACAGGTGTGAGCCAGAGGACAGGTGTGAGCCAGAGGACAGGTGTGAGCCAGAGGACAGGTGTGAACCAGAGGACAGGTGTGAGCCAGAGGACAGGTGTGAGCCAGAGGACAGGTGTGAGCCAGAGGACAGGTGTGAGCCAGAGGACAGGTGTGAACCAGAGGACAGGTGTGAACCAGAGGACAGGTGTGAGCCAGAGGACAGGTGTGAGCCAGAGGCCACAGGTGTGAGCCAGAGGACAGGTGTGAGCCAGAGGACAGGTGTGAACCAGAGGACAGGTGTGAGCCAGAGGACAGGTGTGAGCCAGAGGACAGGTGTGAGCCAGAGGACAGGTGTGAGCCAGAGGACAGGTGTGAACCAGAGGACAGGTGTGAGCCAGAGGACAGGTGTGAGCCAGAGGACAGGTGTGAGCCAGAGGACAGGTGTGAGCCAGAGGACAGGTGTGAACCAGAGGACAGGTGTGAGCCAGAGGACAGGTGTGAGCCAGAGGCCACAGGTGTGAGCCAGAGGCCACAGGTGTGAGCCAGAGGACAGGTGTGAGCCAGAGGACAGGTGTGAACCAGAGGACAGGTGTGAACCAGAGGACAGGTGTGAGCCAGAGGCCACAGGTGTGAGCCAGAGGACAGGTGTGAACCAGAGGACAGGTGTGAGCCAGAGGCCACAGGTGTGAGCCAGAGGCCACAGGTGTGAGCCAGAGGACAGGTGTGAGCCAGAGGCCACAGGTGTGAGCCAGAGGACAGGTGTGAGCCAGAGGACAGGTGTGAGCCAGAGGACAGGTGTGAGCCAGAGGACAGGTGTGAAGCAGATAATATCAGGTGTATATTTAATGAAATCTTCTGGGATTTTCTACCCTAACAGCCTGGGTTGGGCTCAGCCTGTTGGAATGGTCGTTGGTCGACCAAGCTGTTGGGAGCCGCAGCCCTCAGGCCCACATAGCCCCCACAGCCTGGCTGGTCTGGTACAATTTGTAAGTGCTTGCCCCAGTGCACTCTTGATCTTCACTATGCATCCCAGGCTGCTTCTGATGGTAGATGGCAACGTGTTGAAGAATCTTGAGCCCCGGATGTTTAAGGTGTTCCCCAAATTTTGTGCGTAACCACCTTTGGATTTCAGAGGCAGTAATTTCCAGTCTTCCATGCATGCCGTGCCATAGATGTCATCTCCAAATCTAAGTTGGGAACTATACCTTCTAGGAAATTTTCGGGTGTAGATAATATATCCCTCTCCATTTGTGCTCCAGTCGTTTCCAGTAATTTAGTTTTTACAGCATTAAAAAGGGGCAGTAAAAGGTCTCTGAAAACTTCTAAATCCGTAGTTTCGCCCGCCTTATAGGCGATGTTAGAATGCAACATTATTCAATTTGTGAAAGACTTAGCGCTTTGAATAACATTATCCTGGTTTGTCTTCCCCTTGTCTTGAAGGTCCGCGGGATCCAGCCAGCCATCCTTCTGCACGAGGCAACCGTGTTTTGTTGTTTGGCTAAGGTTGGGTCTTGGACATTAACAACTCATTGGCCTTTCACATTATTCATCAGGTTCGTGATAGCGTCTCTGTCAGCGTTGCTTTTGATTTCCATTTTTCATTTCCCTATACCCAAGGGGTATGGGGGAAATGAAAATTGTACATGAAAGTTGTACATTCATCTCCCAGGTTATCCATTTTTTCCTAGCCTTCGTATTCTATGTGCTATGACACCAGGGTCACACCTTTTCATATGCTTTTCCAAAGCTTGTGTACATCACGTCTGCATTTTCTTTGTTTGTGTCACCCAGCGACAAGTGTGAGCCACAGGACAGGCCGTACCAGAGGACAGGGGGTGAACCAGAGGACAGGTATGAGCCAAAGGACAGTGTGAGCCAGAGGACAGGTGTGAACCAGAACAGGTGTAAACGCCAGAGGACAGGTGTAACCAGAGGACGGGGCGTGAGCTAGAGGCTAGGGCGAGTTGGGGGACAGGCGTAGCCAAAGGACAGGTATAAGCCAAGGCCGCAGGTGTAAGCCAGAGGCCACAGGTGGTAAGCCAGAGGCCACAAGTGTGAGCCAGAGGCCACAGGTGTGAGCCAGAGGCCACAGGTGTGTTCATGGTACTCACGGTCGTCGCTGAAGTCGTCTACGAGGATGATCTCCTTCACCAGGTGCTCAGGACTCCGGTTCAACACGCTGTAGGGACGAAGCTCACGTTAGGATCACGACGACACACAAGACATGTTGATAACACGATGATAACAGCAAGATAAAGGTAACGGGATAACAACATTATGCCTTAATAATACAATACTCGTTACAGACATGATGAACACATTGAGTGTAACAATACTCGTTACAGATATGATAACCACATATGCCGTAACACATTACTTGCTACACACACATGATAACTACACAAGGCGACAATATATGCTACAACGCATTACTCGTTACAGGCATGATAACCACATATAGTGTCATACAATACTCATTAAAGACATTAAAAGAACATATACTGTAACACAATACTTGTCACAGACGAGGTTTGTACAATATAAACCCCCATTATGTCCCCTCAGGAGTAACACCAGACTGGACTACATGCTGACTCTTCTCTTGCTTCACCCTAGTCCCCCTTCGTGTCCCATGTCCCAGGTGATCGGTTCGTCCATATCTCAAACAACTGTGTCGTGTCGATGGCATCAAAATCCGATGAGGAACTTCAAAGTCGTGATCATGTCCCTCATCCTCCTGATGTATGGCTACCCCTTCCCTCCCTTGCAGCTCGTCTTCCTCACTGTACATCATGCAGTTACTGCCAGCAGTTGGACCCCTCACCACAACTCTCTCTCCCCTTTAAGCACGGTAACCAAACTGGTGTCAGGTACTTTAGCTTACGTCAAATATACGTCACGAATATCTTATCTCAATATTATCTCTATGTCAGTGAACTTAAAGTCAAGTGTGACATTTACCAGAAGGTAAACTTTACTTTCTTAATCATTACAATGTTTTCTGACGTCAGGTTGTGTAATACGTTAACCCGCTGGCTCCTTCTCACAGGAACATACCTTCCCATAACAGATTGGTCTCATTACAGAATACTGCAACTCCTTCACACTGAATATGGTTGCAATGCGTTCCATTGATCAAGTCACTGACCACAGCTGGAATCCGAGCCTCTCTGCAAGTCGCTAAAATCCTGAGTATTCCGTCCAGTATTCTCTCATAATACGTTGTGTGTCGTCTCGAAGCATATTCAGGTAAGGTTCGAGTCCCCGAAAGTCACTTCCGGAGATCGAGAACAGTAACGACCCTAAGACTTAGCCCTGTGGAACGCCAGTGGTTACCTGTACACATCTACAAGAAGCCCCTCTGATATGACGACTCAACATCCTTGTGTTCATGTCATTTCTGATGCACATCCAGTGCCATTCTCCTGATGTCTGCCTGGATGTTTGACTGCCAGTCTTCTGTGAGGCAGAGTCAAGTGTCTTCTGGTAGTCTGAGATCACACGTTCCATTCTACCAACTCCGTTGTGTGTTCACTTGGTCACGGTAGTTCAGAAGGTTCATTATGCAACACCTCTTTCCTCTGCACCCACGTAGCTTCCCGCGTGTATAGTTCCTGGTTTACAAGTGTTCATCCATTTCCTTCGTACTTACCTCCTTCTGCAGTTCTATACACGGTGAATGTCAGCGGTGCTGGGGGTGTCGAGGAGCTCGTCTTCTCTCCAGCCTTCCCGAACCATAGTACATATATGCTCGTGTACTACGTTAGTGAGCAGTGTGGCAGCGCCTCCAGCGGCCTCACACTTGTATGTACACGTTCTTGTTATATGTTGTGCGAGACGCCATCAAGACCATCCACTTTACACGGATATTGGTCCTTCATTACTGGATACATATATCAAACTCTTCTTCTCATTATCTCTTCTCTGTCTCATCTTGGCAATATCAAAAATGTCTTCAACTAGGAAAAAAAAACACGCTAAAATATGCATATAATTCCTCTCATAATTCTTCCTGTGTTGTAATACCCCTCCCATCCTCTACGTCCTGTAGTCTTACTACCTGGTATATTACCCACACAACTTAATATTCCTGAATTTATGGAACACCTCAGATCTTGGTTACAATCCTCCATTATGTTCTCTCGTCAAAATTCCTCTGGTCTTCCTGCCTTGTTCTGGTGGATTCCTTCTTCCTCGTCCTTGTGTGTCCCCGGGGCAGCGTCTGGTGGCTGGTCTTGTGTGCATCATCTTCTCGCTCGGTATCTGCTTTCCTCAGTCATCCTGACGTCTGCTGAACCACGTCTCTCTCCTCTCTGTCCTCCCGTCCCTTACCACGCTACCTACACCAGCCACCACCACCACCACCAGCCGACCGTCTCCATGACCACGTACACTTCACACATCTCTCATAACACTGATCCATATTTATGAACATGGAATCTCGTTCCCAAGTTTTTATGTGCTTAAAAAGTATATATTCAATTTTGTAAACTTTCCTTCCCTGTATTTTCTTTATAGTGACCCCACACGACGCAGGCAGATAACACGCTCCAATCAAGCACACATCTCGGGCGAAGGAGAAATTTTCACGAGAGGAAAAAAGTGAAAAAAAAAAAAAAAATATATATATATATATATATATATATATATATATATATATATATATATATATATTTTATTTTTTATTATACTCTGTCGCTGTCTCCGCAAGTGTTTGTGGACCTGACTCCTCCAGGAAGACGGGTTATATGGCCAGGGAAAGACATGGGAAGGAAGAGAATTCCCACAGCTCAGCTCTTCCGTGGGATATGGTGGCATCATAAAAGCCAACCTTCGACTTTCTCCTGACATTGCGAGCCGTCTTTAATTTCTTTCTTTCTTCTTTACTGACCATAACATCCCTCCAACGCTGCATGACCCATCATTCTACACAGAGGGGGAGCATGTCTGCCATGCACTGCAGGACCTGAGCATTGACACCCATGCAGTGATGGCGCATCAGTCACCTCTTCTTAATGGTCGTGGGTTCATCAACACATCGATGCAGCATCTGTGAACATCTTACACTTCCATGACTCACTTCCTCCATGTGGATCCATGTATTTCAAAATGATCCATTTGGTAGTATAAATCCTCAATATCAGGACCTTTGTCTGACTGAGTAAGGCATATCTCTGCTTCTTCCGTCTTCTTAATCGTATTTTCATTACTATTACTGAAACTCTTGATACATTTTATCATTTTCTTTTCGTATAATGTTAATGCTCCAACACTACTGCGCATGTGTCTCATACAGTAATCTGTATCTATAGTTCCTGAAGGAGCTGTCGTCGAGCACCCACCAGCAGCTACAGAAACTCTATATGTTATCCCCTCTACTGAGGAGAACCTCTCTCTCTCTCTCTCTCTCTCTCTCTCTCTCTCTCTCTCTCTCTCTCTCTCTCTCTCTCTCTGCCACTGTATAGCCTTTGGGTGATACACATTCGTCAGGACATGGAAAGTCAATTATATGAGTGTCTCAGTACCATCAGGTGCTGGCCATCAGTCAGAGGACCCACCTACTTGTTAACCATTGCCCTAACAGTTCCCATCAGATCTGGTCTGAGTCCCGACTCCCCGTCTCACACAACCCGTGTTCCTCGTGGTTCGTTATCAATTCATTCACACCCGTTAAGAACTATCCTCTCTCTCTCTCTCTCTCTCTCTCTCTCTCTCTCTCTCTCTCTCTCTCTCTCTCTCTCTCTCGGGTTCATTTGGCCAGTCCTCTGTTCCTATATTACCCTGGTGTATGGTCTTATATTACCCTAGAGTATGGTCTTATATTATCATGGTGCATGGTCTTATACTATCGTGGTGTACGATCTTACATTACCCTGGTGTATGGTCTTATATTACCCTAGAGTATGGTCTTATATTACCCTGGTGTATGGTCTTATATTACCCAAGTGTATGGTCTTATATTACCCTGGTGTATGGTCTTATATTACCCTGGTGTATGGTCTCACATTACCCTGGTGTATGGTCTCATATTACCCTGGTGTATGGTCTCACATTACCCTGGTGTATGGTCTTATATTACCCTGGTGTATGGTCTCATATTACCCTGGTGTATGGTCTCACATTACCCTGGTGTATGGTCTCACATTACCCTGGTGTATGGTCTTACGTTACCCTGGCGTATGGTCTTATATTTCTACCTCATCCTTTTTGTAACAGCCACCTTGGCCCTGTCCGTGACTGGAGCCTCCAACGTAAAAGAACCAAAAATCACACGAACCCAATATCACACTTCTGATGATATTGTCAGAGTGGTTGTCTGTCTTCTCATCGCCAGTCTGTTGTTATCTCAGCGTTCGATGATGGTGATTTGGTGACAGTGTGGATAAAAGTTAAATGCCGATTTCCTGGTACAATATCCTGGCAGTGATAGTATTACACCGCCTGGCCCTTGTTACACCGAGTTCTGGTCGAGAGGGACTGGGTGCAAAACGAGCTACGTTGTCGAGTGTGCTGCAGTGAGATGAGAGGAAGTGAGAGAGAGAGAGAGAGAGAGAGAGAGAGAGAGAGAGAGAGAGAGAGAGAGAGAGAGAGAGAGAGAGAGAGAGAGAGAGAGAGAGAGAGAGGAACCAGTACAAGCGCGTGACTGTGGGTCGATCCCGACTTTTGCTTCCCCTCAATTGCGCCATTAGGAAAGGGAGGGGGGGAAGAAGTACGAGTCTGGTCACATGAGAGGTCAGGTGGAGGAGGCCAGATTCCAGCTATAGTGTGTCAAGATGTCACGGTGGAAGACGACTGGGAGGGAGGTGGTGTACTACAGCGAGGGCGGGGTCATGTGCCCTGGCCACCTGCAGGACGCGTGGTGGTGGAGGAGGCGAAGCCGGGGGCCGGCAGGAGGTCTGAGGGGCCCGGTTTGTGTACACTAGATAATGCCGCCCTCAGCTGATGCTTTCGCCTTCTCTCCTCACCCCTGCCGCCGCCGCCGGCCACCAGACCTCAAAGGCTGCTCTCTTAGCCGGCGGGAGGATGCTGGGGTGCGAACCATTGTTCCCACCTCTGCAGACGTGACTCAGGCCGGACTAATGTCCCCCCACCTGACGCAGCGACCAGGGCAAACTCACGCGAATCACTTCCTTTGTTTTGACATCAAGACCTTAACTCAGGTGCTCAGGTCAACCCGTGTCACAAAGACACCAGAATTTTATATATATATATATATATATATATATATATATATATATATATATATATATATATATATATATATACTGACAAATATTCGAATCCGTCGATACTGCAAAAGGATGGCTCTGTCCATTCCCAGTCTGTAGACAAGCCAAGGAAGGAGCCAGAACCACGATGACTAACCCCCATACGCAGTAGCCAATAATACACCCATTTTCTTGGTAGGAGAGAAATTCTTGGCCGGTAGGGTGATATATCTTCGGGAAAATATTTCATAATTGAGGGGAAAGGTTGTGCCTCCAATAAAGGAGGTATGAAAACGGAAAGTGGCGGGGATGAGTGAATATATACCACTGAAAAATGCCATTCCGTCGTTCAGGGTGTGGTGACCAGGGAGGGTGGAAGTTGTGGTAATGAAGGAGGGTGTGGTGGTCAGGGAGGGAGTAAGGGTGCTGTGAGTGGGAGTGGAGGTGGTGGTGGTGAGGGAAGGCGCGGTGGACGAAGACGGAGGGCGTTGTGGTGGTGAGGAAGGGAGATACCAGTGTTCTGGTATCTCAAGATATATGTTTGATGTATATTTGCATACATCATCTACTACACTAACGTCATCAAAGATTAAAGAAACGAGTGAGACTGCCTTCATAAGAAGGTAAAATTCAGTTTTGAAATTTACGTCTAAAACAAGAGACAAAAGTATTAAAGCTGTTGGAATTAAAAGCATTCAACTCCAACAATTTGACGACTGTCACTCCTAGTTTAGGGCTGGAACAGCGGACTATACCTCAACTATCCGGAAGACTATGGAGACACACTGTTAATGTGACGTGAGCACTCACAGCAGCTCCCTGACTTCCAGACGGCATACGGCAGCATACATCACACAGGCGTGAGGAACATCGCGAAACATTATGATAGTCCTAACACATGATTCACAACGACTGAGTCACTACATCCGTAGGGAAAGTGTTCGTCTGCAGGTGTGCTACAAGGCTGCCTCCGGTCACCTGCTCCGGTCATTACTGTCGATGACAGGGTGGCAACACAGGTAAAACAAGACCACGGAGGTCTTGTGTTTGGTATAATACGGTCTTATGTATATACATAGAGGCCTATATGGCCAGGGTCAAAGCAAGCCCAAATCATGGCTATCTCGAACGAAACGTATGAAAGTGTTAAGGAAAAAAAGAAGGTAGGAATTAACCTCAGCTTGTCTGGTGTTTGTACACACGACTTTTGAACGTGGAAAGGTTATACAAACTGGAAGGAGACAAACGAACGAACAGACCTCTACCGCTTCAAAGTACGAGGAAAGAAGGAAGTACCATAACGGTCAATCCTCATATGGTTGGTCTCCACACACAGACTATCCAAGGTAGTAGCCAGGAACGTGCAAACGGTGCAGGTCTTAGGAGGTGGATCACACGGGATGGCCTCGTAAAAGCAGTAGCCATAATAACTATTGCAGGATAAGAAAAAAAAAAATACATCACGGCTGACGGAATGGGAGAACTGAAGGGAGGTGATATCGGCGAGTTAGAATGGAAGACGCCTGTGACTCCACCTTGCATAAAGGAGAAGTGGAGGAAGATTCACCCCAGACATACGAGTAGTACTCCTCACTGGGAGTGAAAGAAATCCCTATAGGCAGAGAATTGCAGTTAACAAGAAAAATGATCGTAGCACCGATACAACAATGCTGGGGGAAGCAGATCTCTCCTGCTCATTATGTATGGTTTTCAGAATACCTCAGAAAAGCACTCTCCCAAGACACTGTACTTGCATCACTCTCGTTCCTTATTCTATTGCCTGACAGTGACGTGAACACAAGCCACAGTTTCCTTATCATCCTTTGCCGATGATGCAAGGGAAGGCATCAAAAATCATGTCCATTGAAGATGCGGAAAGGTTACAAAGAGACATAAAAGAAGTCTTTTAACTAGGCAACCGAGAGGAACATGCTTATCAATGGAGATGTTTCATCTCCTTCAGTATAGGGAAAATGAAGTAATCGGAAACAACACAATATCAGGGAGACACAGACGCTATCATAAACTAACTGAAAAATACGATTTCACACACTGCAATATAACAGACATGTATACCACAGGTGGGAATTTTTCAATTATCGGGATCAAATAATTCCCCCCATTAATGACATTACTCGAAAGTCGAGACGAGAGTTGCTGGGGCCCACGGGAAGGGGCATTAGTGGGGGGCACATCAATTACCACATCAGGAGGTCATCGTACATGACCGGGTACGTATAGCCAAAGCTCAACGCTTTAAACCCCCCGCGGAAAGTCGCAGTGTACCACATCCATCGCCCTGTTCAAATGACCCAGAAGAGGAATATGCGACACTATGGATGACACTGATCCCACACAAGGTGGGGCGACCTACGGGGAGGGGGAACTCCGGGACCTCACAAGCCAGCATCAGCACACTAGATTTACTACGTGCATCTTTGGGCTAAAGGCGGCCCGGGGCCCATATGGAAAAATCCAACCGTGTTACTGCATCAGTCTTGCAGTGTTAGTCGGGACGACCAGACGAGCACCACAAATACGCCCCGGGGATCGTCACGACCACCCCGGGTCAACACAAACACACAACACACCCCAAACCACCAAGCAAATTCAAAGAAATGACTATTCGACTTTTTGATTATCACACACCATAGCAAAAGCAAATAAAAAAGAATTCGACCTTCACTGTTTTTCTACGTCTTCTGTTTACCCTTTGGGGGCTTCCCGTCTCTAATACACCAGCAGACGGTCATGCGTCATGCAGATCAAACGGGCTGGATGCTAACCTCACACACACCGGATAGAATGGCGGTCAGACATAATGAAAACAGGATGAATTACCTCTTGATGACAACACAGCCCCTGGCTACCAACGGCCCCTTGACTACCAGGGACGACCCGGGGCTCCGACGGCACGACCCTTGACTACCCCCAAAGACCCGTGGCTACCAACGGTACGACCCTTGACTACCAAGGGTCGACCCTTGACTACCCCGGCCCAAACCCTTGACTCCAAGGGTCCCCCTTTGGGGAGCACGACCACGACAACCCTTGTGGGATGCCCCCGGGCTGATGACCCCCCCCTGAAGACCAAACTCAAAAAATATAATAAATATGAAAAAAAAAAAAAAATAAAATATATATATATATATATTATATACTGACAAATATTCGAATCCGTCGATACTGCAAAAGGATAGCTCTGTCCATTCCCAGTCTGTAGACAAGCCAAGGAAGGAGCCAGAACCACGATGACTAACCCCCATACGCAGTAGCCAATAATACACCCATTTTCTTGGTAGGAGAGAAATTCTTGGCTGGTAGGGTGATATATCTTCGGGAAAATATTTCATAATTGAGGGGAAAGGTTGTGCCTCCAATAAAGGAGGTATGAAAACGGAAAGTGGCGGGGATGAGTGGATATATACCACTGAAAAATGCCATTCCGTCGTTCAGGGTGTGGTGACCAGGGAGGGTGGAAGTTGTGGTAATGAAGGAGGGTGTGGTGGTCAGGGAGGGAGTAAGGGTGCTGTGAGTGGGAGTGGAGGTGGTGGTGGTGAGGGAAGGCGTGGTGGACGAAGACGGAGGGCGTTGTGGTGGTGAGGAAGGGAGATACCAGTGTTCTGGTATCTCAAGATATATGTTTGATGTATATTTGCATACATCATCTACTACACTAACGTCATCAAAGATTAAAGAAACGAGTGAGACTGCCTTCATAAGAAGGTAAAATTCAGTTTTGAAATTTACGTCTAAAACAAGAGACAAAAGTATTAAAGCTGTTGGAATTAAAAGCATTCAACTCCAACAATTTGACGACTGTCACTCCCAGTTTTGGGCAGGAACAGCGGACTATATCTTAGCTATCAAGAGGACTATGGAGACACACTGTTAATGTGACGTGAGCACTCACAGCAGCTCCCTGACTTCCAGACGGCATACGGCAGCATACACCACACAGGCGTGAGGAACATCGCGAAACATTATGATAGGCCTAACACATGATTCACAACGACTGAGTCACTACATCCGTAAGGAAAGTGTTCGTCTGCAGGTGTGCTACAAGGCAGCCTCCGGTCACCTGCTCCGGTCATTACTGTCGATGACAGGGTGGCAACACCGGTAAAACAAGACCACGGAGGTCTTGTGTTTGGTATAATGCGGTCTTAGGTATATACATAGAGGCCTATATGGCCAGGGTCAAAGCAAGCCCAAATCATGGCTATCTCGAACGAAACGTATGAAAGTGTTAAGGAAAAAAAGAAGGTAGGAATTAACCTCAGCTTGTCTGGTGTTTGTACACACGACTTTTGAACGTGGAAAGGTTATACAAACTGGAAGGAGACAAACGAACGAACAGACCTCTACCGCTTCAAAGTACGAGGAAAGAAGGAAGTACCATAACGGTCAATCCTCATATGGTTGGTCTCCACACACAGACTATCCAAGGTAGTAGCCAGGAACGTGCAAACGGTGCAGGTCTTAGGAGGTGGATCACACGGGATGGCCTCGTAAAAGCAGTAGCCATAATAACTATTGCAGGATAAGAAAAAAAAAATACATCACGGCTGACGGAATGGGAGAACTGAAGGGAGGTGATATCGGCGAGTTAGAATGGAAGACGCCTGTGACTCCACCTTGCATAAAGGAGAAGTGGAGGAAGATTCACCCCAGACATACGAGTAGTACTCCTCACTGGGAGTGAAAGAAATCCCTATAGGCAGAGAATTGCAGTTAACAAGAAAAATGATCGTAGCACCGATACAACAATGCTGGGGGAAGCAGATCTCTCCTGCTCATTATGTATGGTTTTCAGAATACCTCAGAAAAGCACTCTCCCAAGACACTGTACTTGCATCACTCTCGTTCCTTATTCTATTGCCTGACAGTGACGTGAACACAAGCCACAGTTTCCTTATCATCCTTTGCCGATGATGCAAGGGAAGGCATCAAAAATCATGTCCATTGAAGATGTGGAAAGGTTACAAAGAGACATAAAAGAAGTCTTTTAACTAGGCAACCGAGAGGAACATGCTTATCAATGGAGATGTTTCATCTCCTTCAGTATAGGGAAAATGAAGTAATCGGAAACAACACAATATCAGGGAGACACAGACGCTATCATAAACTAACTGAATAATACGATTTCACACACTGCAATATAATGCAGACATGTATATCCGACAGGTCGGAATTTTCAATTTATCTTGGATCAAATAATCTCCCAGTAATGACATTACTCGAGAAGTCGAGACGAGAGTTGCTGTGGCCCACGGGAGAGGGGCATTAGTCGGGGCAGCATCAAGTTACCACAGGGTCAGGAGGTCATCGTACATGACCAAGGCTACGTATAGCCAAAGCTCTAGCAGCGTTAAGACCCCGCAGGAGAAGTCGGCAGTGTAGCCACATCCATCGCCCTGTGTCAAATGACACCAGAAGAGGAGATATGCGACACTATGGATGACACTGATACCACACAAGGTGGTGGCGACCTGGACGGGGAGGAGGAACTCCTGGACCTCACAGAGCCAGCATCAGCATCACTAGATTTACTACGTGCATCGTTGGCTGAGGCGGACCGGGCCATATGGTTAAGAGTCCAACCGTGTTACGTGCATCAGTCTTGCAGTGTTATGTCGGAGGACGACCAGGACGAGCACCACAAATACGACCCAAGGATCGTCACGACCACTCCGGTAACACACACACACACACACACACACACACACACACACACACACACACACACGCAAATGTCAAAGAAATGACTATTCTGACATTTGATTATCACACACCATAGCAAAAGCAAAATAAAAAAGACATTCGTAGCCTTCACTGTTTTTCTACGTCTTCTGTTTATCCTCTGCTTCCCGTCTCTACATGACGACCAGCAGACGGTCATGCGTCATGCAGATCAGAACAGGCTGGATGCTAACCTCAGCACACACCGGATAGAATGGCGAGTCAGACATAATGACACAGGATGAATTACCTCTTGATGACAACAGCACGACCCGTGGCTACCAACGGTACGACCCTTGACTACCACCGGTACGACCCGTGGCTACCGACGGCACGACCCGTGGCTACCAACGGTACGACCCTTGACTACCGACGGTACGACCCGTGGCTACCAACGGTACGACCCTTGACTACCGACGGTACGACCCGTGGCTACCGACGGTACGACCCTTGACTACCAACGGTACGACCCGTGGCTACCGACGGTACGACCCTTGACTACCGACGGTACGACCCTTGACTACCAACGGTACGACCCGTGGCTACCGACGGTACGACCCTTGACTACCGACGGTACGACCCTTGACTACCGACGGTACGACCCGTGGCTACCGACGGTACGACCCGTGGCTACCGACGGTACGACCCTTGACTACCAACGGTACGACCCTTGACTACCGACGGTACGACCCTTGGCTACCAACGGTACGACCCTTGACTACCGACGGTACGACCCGTGGCTACCGACGGTACGACCCTTGACTACCAACGGTACGACCCGTGGCTACCGACGGTACGACCCTTGACTGCCGACGGTACGACCCTTGACTGCCGACGGCACGACCCTTGCCTACCAACGGTACGACCCTTGACTACCAACGGTACGACCCTTGACTACATATGGCACGACCCTTGACTACCGACGGTACGACCCTTGACTACCAACGGTACGACCCTTGACTACAGATGGCACGACCCTTGACTACCGACGGTACGGCCCTTGACTACCAACGGTACGACCCGTGGCTACCGACGGTTCGACCCTTGACAACCACCGGTACGACCCGTGGCTACCAACGGTACGACCCTTGACTACCAACGGTACGACCCGTGGCTACCAACGGTACGACCCTTGACTACCAACGGTACGACCCTTGACTACCGACGGTGCGACCCTTGACTACCAACGGTACGACCCTTGACTACCAACGGTACGACCCTTGACTACCGACGGTACGAGCCTTGACTACCAACGGTACGACCCTTGAGGAGCACGACCACGACAACCCTTGTGTGTGATGACCCCCGGCTGATGACCCGACCCTGAAGACCAGGAACTCAAAAAATATAATCAAATATGAATAAAAAAAAAAAATCAATTACAATATCATAAAAAAAATGAATATGGAAATACCACTTGAACACCATCCAGCGTTCGTGTAACACGTCCGACTCGATACAGGACTCGACTTAAGCTTCAGCTTTAGCTGCAGATCAGCGCAGAGGATCAGCTTAACACGACTGAGTAAAAAAAAACAAGTTAAAAAAGAATCGTAATTGGCAACTGCAGTCCAGATTAAATATATATATATATATATATATATATATATATATATATATATATATATATATATATATATATATATATATATATATATATTATCCTTGGGGATAGGGGAGAAAGATTACTTCCCGCGTATTCCCTGCGTGCCGTAGAAGGCGACTAAAAGATGAGGGAGCAGGGGGCTGAAAATTCTCCCCTCCGGCTTTTACTTTTCCAAAAGAAGGAACAGAGAAGGGGGCCAAGTGAGGATATTTCCCTCTTAGGCTCAGTCCTCTGTTCTTAACGCTACTTCGCTAACGCGGGAAATGGCGAATATGTATGAAAAAAAAATATATACACTACCATCTTATTGAACGCCTGAGAGTCGAACCCTGGCTACCTGGGACGGTCAGCGAACGGCATAACCATTCGACCATCGATAAAACAGATCCATTATAACACTGGTACAGGTATCCACAACTCTAGGGCCCCAACCATTCTCTGCGGGTCTGTGGGAGGGGACAGGCCGCCTCCACTCTGATCCCGAGGACGCCGCAGACCGACTCGTGGGCAACTCGGTAATGTCTATATATCAGAACAAGTAATGTCGACATGAAATCAATGGCAGGTCCAGTATTTCCAATTCAAGACCATCGGTGGTCAAGTGGTTAATCCGTCCACTTACCATTCTCGGAAGCCCGGGTTCGTTCAACTCCTGGGGCCGCCCAATGATGAAACGGTTTACGCTGAATTACATGTGAACTTTACACGTTTTGATATTCGAACCCCGGGAGGGGCTTCCTCCACCTCAGCCACACGGAGGTGAGAAGACACACACACACACACACACACACACACACACACCAGTGTTTCAAATCCCGTGTCGTAACCTCAGTTCGGTGGCGTTAACAAGGACTCGAAGCCAGGGCGGCCCCGATGACGTGACAAGTGTGTACCCATGTCATCCCCCACACACAGGGGGTGAGGCTGGGGCACGGGAGGGGAACACTGGGGGACTCACGCCCTGTGTCTTCCTTCAGCGTTCCAAGTCTGACATGATTCTGCGAGGCAAGAGTTCAAGACACATGAGTTTGATTCACACGAACAGGAGATAATGATATAGGTATTCCTCGAGAAGTGTCTCACTAGCAATACTGGAAAAAGATAGTGAGAGATCAAATGGATCACAGCTTGCGAAGGAGCCATCACCCAGATGGGAGGCAACGCGGATTCTGGGAGAGAGGAGGTCTCCAATTTGAGGCGAAAGAGATGGATGGGTTAGGCGTGTGCTTCTGGACGGTCGGAGAGCATGTGATACTGATCAATACTGAAGGTTAGTAAGGATGCTGGGTGATCGAGACGGAATAAGGAGACTCCACTGGAGAAGACTCCACTGGAGAAGACTCCACTGGAGAAGACTCCACTGGAGGAGACTCCACTGGAGAAGACTCCACTGGAGGAGACTCCACTGGAGGAAAACTTCACTAGAAGAGACTCCACTGGAGAAGACTCCACTGAAGAAGACTCCACTGGGAAAGACTCTACCGGAAGAGACTCCACAGGAGAAGACCCCACCACTGGTGAAGACTCCACTGGAGAACAGATCACCTCAGCACAATGGGGACAGAACGACACACGTCAGAGGAACATTCTCGAAATGGGCCTGGGTCACGGACGGCGCGCCGCAGGGACCAGCGAACACGACTCATACCTGAACCTGCTGGCCGAACGATGCTGAGGTCATGAGAGACGTGAAGGATGTTGAGGATTGCATCATCAGATTACAAAGGCACCTAAACAAGCTCCAAACCGGGTCTGGTAAATGGCTGATGAAATTCGACCCCCGGCAAAGGCTAAGCGATGAAGATGGGATACAGCGGAAGGAGGCGTCAGCACCAGACACATCCAGCAGGAAACAGACCACAACAATCTATCTGTGTGTGTGTGTGTGTGTGAGAGAGAGAGAGAGAGAGAGAGAGAGAGAGAGAGAGAGAGAGAGAGAGAGAGAGAGAGAGAGAGAGAGAGAGAGAGAGAGACTGACTTGGGAGGCGACATGGTGCCAAACCTGTCACCACACCTCCAGATCAGGTCAACTGTTAAAGAGGTCAAACTGTCCACTGGCAAATATAAGAATGACATTCAAATATATGAAACGGAAATGTATGTACATCAGAATCAGAAATATGAGTTACATAGAGAGACAGACAGACTGGAGCCCGTTGAGTTGCACTTTATGGAGGAGAGAAGAGTAAAGGGTGATCTGGTCACAGCTTTAAAGTACCTATTTCATATGAAAGATCAGGTCGATCAGTTCTTCTTGCGATGCTGTGACGGAGCCACCACAGAGTAGAGCACGGGGGAAAGAAGGGGACATCTACCTCAGCAACAAGCTGGTGGATGACTGGGACAAGGTAACTGGTATGACAGTTTACACTAACTATACTTGACTGATCACAGTGAGAACCCAACAGATGGGGCACTACGAGAGTCGGTCTTCCTCCCTACAACGTATGGGTTCATTAACTACAATCGCGTCATCACAAACACCACAACTGACCAGCTGGGGCTACAGGCGGAGGCTGTAGAGTCATGCTGAAGATGGAGCGGCTGTGGATAACACGAGAGGGATGGTGATTCAGCGTGACGCGTACGTCAACACATACGGGACTTATATAGAGAGATAACTTCGTACATCCGGCAGCACATCCTGCTGGACGCCAGAGGTTCGATAATTTCTAGGAAATTACTGCGTACTGCGGGGACTTGGGAGCCCAACCAAGCCATCACCAAGGGCCTGACCCACGTACCATGAGTGTACACATGAGCAAGGAAGATCTATCTCGAATTTTATAGGCTCATGAAATACACAGAGGGGGACCCAGTCTGCAGCACACTGACCTAATTCTTATGGTTTTCAGTCCCCCAGTCCCCACAGCTGATGATGAGTCCCCACTCCCAACCCACAGCTGATGATAAGTGTCCCCCAACCCCCACAGCTCATGATGAGTCCCCACCCCCACAACAGATGATCCCACAGCTCATGATGAGTCCACACCCACAACCCACAGCTGATGACGAGTGTCCACCCAACCCCCACAGCTGATGATGAGTCCCCACCACAACCCACAGCTGATGATGAGTCCACACCCACAATCCACAGCTGATGATGAGAGTCCCCCCAACCCCCACAGCTGATAATGAGTCCCCACCCACAACCCACAGCTGATGACGAGTGTCCACCCAACCCCCACAGCTGATGATGAGTCCCCACCCCCAACCCACAGCTGATGATGAGTGTCCCCCCAACCCCCACAGCTGATGATGAGTCCCCCATCCCCACAAATCATGGATGAGGCTGAGTCCCCGCCTCCCAACAACTGAGGAGTCCCCCCCTAAATACCGATGTGTCCCCGCCCCACAATCGACGAGTCCCCACCCCGCAGCTGATGAGACCCCTCGCCACTAATGACGTCGAGTCCCCCCCTCCCCCCCCCCACCCACAACTAATGAGTGAGTCGACTCACTGAATCAACTCGTGGACAAATGACGGTCCTACAAGAAAACGATAGACGCAGGGAAATGTAGAACTGAGAGAACTGATAATCACAACCCCAGCATCAGTATCATCATCATAATCACAACCCCAGCATCAGTATCATCATCATAATCACAACCCCAGCACCAGTATCATCATAATCACAACCCCAGCACCAGTATCATCATCATAATCACAACCCCAGCACCAGTATCATCATCATAATCACAACCCCAGCACCAGTATCATCATCATAATCACAACCCCAGCACCAGTATCATCATCATAATCACAACCCCGGCATCAGTATCATCATCATTATCACAACCCCAGCACCAGTATCATCATCATAATCACAACCCCAGCACCAGTATCATCATCATAATCACAACCCCAGCACCAGTATCACCATCATAATCACAACCCCAGCACCAGTATCATCATCATAATCACAACCCCAGCACCAGTATCATCATCATAATCACAACCCCAGCACCAGTATCATCATCATAATCACAACCCCAGCACCAGTATCACCATCATAATCACAACCCCAGCATCAGTATCACCATCATCATCACAACACCAGCATCAGTATCATCATCACAATCACAACCCCAGCACCAGTATCATCATCACAATCACAACCCCAGCACCAGTATCATCATCATCATCACAACCCCAGCACCAGTATCATCATCATTATCACAACCCCAGCACCAGTATCATCATTATCATCACAACCCCAACACCAGTATCATCATCATCATCACAACCCCAGCACCAGTATCATCATCATAATCACAACCCCAGCACCAGTATCATCATCATAATCACAACCCCAGCACCAGTATCATCATTATCATCACAACCCCAGCACCAGTATCATCATCATCATCACAACCCCAGCACCAGTATCATCATCATAATCACAACCCCAGCACCAGTATCATCATCATAATCACAACCCCAGCACCAGTATCACCATCATAATCACAACCCCAGCACCAGTATCATCATCATAATCACAACCCCAGCACCAGTATCATCATCATAATCACAACCCCAGCACCAGTATCATCATCATAATCACAACCCCAGCACCAGTATCATCATAATCACAACCCCGGCATCAGTATCATCATCACAATCACAACCCCAGCACCAGTATCATCATAATCACAACCCAAGCACCAGTATCATCATCATAATCACAACCCCAGCACCAGTATCATCATCATAATCACAACCCCAGCACCAGTATCACCATCATTATCACAACCCCAGCACCAGTATCACCATCATCATCACAACACCAGCATCAGTATCATCATCATAATCACAACCCCAGCACCAGTACCATCATCATAATCACAACCCCAGCACCAGTATCACCATCATAATCACAACCCCAGCACCAGTATCACCATCATAATCACAACCCCAGCACCAGTATCATCATCATAATCACAACCCCAGCATCAGTATCACCATCATAATCACAACCCCAGCACCAGTATCACCATCATAATCACAACCCCAGCATCAGTATCACCATCATAATCACAACCCCAGCACCAGTATCATCATCATAATTACAACCCCAGCATCAGTATCATCATCACAATCACAACCCCAGCACCAGTATCATCATAATCACAACCCAAGCACCAGTAACATCATCATAATCACAACCCCAGCACCAGTATCATCATCATAATCACAACCCCAGCACCAGTATCATCATCATAATCACAACCCCAGCACCAGTATCATCATCATAATCACAACCCCAGCACCAGTATCATCATCATAATCACAACCCCGGCATCAGTATCACCATCATTATCACAACCCCAGCACCACCAACATATGTTGTAGCACCAGTATCACCAATCATTATCACAACAGCACAACTAACATATGTTGTAGCACCAGTATCACCATCATTATCACAACCCCAGCACCACCAACATATGTTGTAGCACCAGTATCACCCATCATTATCACAACCCCAGCACCACCAACATATGTTGTAGCACCAGTATCACCATCATTATCACAACACCAGCACCACCAACATATGTTGTAGCACCAGTGTCACCCATCATTATCACAACCCCAGCACCACCAACATATGTTGTAGCACCAGTATCACCATCATTATCACAACACCAGCACCACCAACATATGTTGTAGCACCAGTATCACCCATCATTATCACAACCCCAGCACCACCAACATATGTTGTAGCACCAGTATCACCATCATTATCACAACACCAGCACCACCAACATATGTTGTAGCACCAGTATCACCATCATTATCACAACCCCAGCACCACCAACATATGTTGTAGCACCAGTATCACCATCATTATCACAACCCCAGCACCACCAACATATGTTGTAGCACCAGTATCACCATCATTATCACAACACCAGCACCACCAACATATGTTGTAGCACCAGTATCACCATCATTATCACAACACCAGCATCACCAACATATGTTGTAGCACCAGTATCACCATCATTATCACAACCCCAGCACCACCAACATATGTTGTAGCACCAGTATCACCATCATTATCACAACACCAGCACCACCAACATATGTTGTAGCACCAGTATCACCATCATTATCACAACCCCAGCACCACCAACATATGTTGTAGCACCAGTATCACCCATCATTATCACAACCCCAGCACAACAACCATCAGCAATGTCACCAACCCTAGTACGTACACTGGATGCAACACCAGCAGATTAATACGTCTGTAATTCGTACACACAACCTTTGGTGTCTTTCCATAAAAGACACCAACGCCTGTGTTCTGCCGGTCCTCAGGCACCTGACCGACGCTGACCAGCACGGCCTGGCTAACCAATTAACTGGACAACACGAACGTAGAAAATGCCGATTCTCAGTGTTGCACGGACGGACGAACCCTCTTTGCAAGAACGTAAAAACCCCTTTACGTGCAACACTGTACTAACGATTATAAAATTAATAATAAAATAGCTTCAACACTGAACAAAAAGTACGAAAGAATAAATACTGAATTTGAACACTGTATGAATATGTAAATCTGTATTCTTTGTGGCTGGGAGGAAATAAAAATATAAAAATAAATTTCAGTTTTTACAGGACAAAAAATATTGATTAACTGATTTTCAAATGAGCGCAGACATGCATAATTACACACACACACACACACACACACACACACACATGATGAAAAGGTTTGCGAACATGCAAACTATCGCCTCACTCAAAACACCAACATTTCCGGGGAAAAATGAATTTTAATGAGGTCATCAATATGCATCAGTGGGTATGAATTACTGTTTTCATCATTGTATTCTGATACATGACACAACTAACAAGCAAAGGGGACATTGGTGAGTACGTCTATCGGCAAATGACGATAGTTCAAAACTTACGAACACTCGCAAACTCCTGACTCACAAAGGCCCTAAATTTAGGGCTTAGAAGAACACACACACACACAGGACACGGCACACACACACACACAGACACGGCACGTATATACAGAGTATTGAGACGAGGCAACACGGGGTTGAAAAAACTGTCCCTGTAAACATACAAATCGTTATCACAACCATCCATTTTTTTTTCAACTCTTGACGTAGCAGATCGTAAAAACAGTTCTTCAAAAGATGCAGGAATGCAATGATCAGAGGTCATAACATGAAATTAAAGAGGAAAGTTTTCAAGAACAGTATACGTAAATACGTTTATACTATTTCCGTTGTGGATGAATGGAGCAGAGTCATGAGACAGTGAATGCAGACAGCATACACAAGTTTATAAAGTTGCACGATGGTAGTAAAGACGGTTCGAGCGATGGGTTCGCTCGCCCCCTCAGAGTGTAGGACTCCCTCCCTCCCCTTACGGTACAAATACGTACAGGAATATAAATAGATCATGACACAATAACTCTCTCTCTCTCTCTCTCTCTCTCTCTCTCTCTCTCTCTCTCTCTCTCTCTCTCTCTCATTGTCAACTTTCCGTCACTCTTCAGCTCTTAATCATTAACTTGACTGATGCGTTTCATTTTCTTCTTTTGTATGTTAATGAAGAGGGTTAATTCAAATCGTGTGCAAAACATGGAACAGACCACAACAGCTGAAGTTCTGAGATAAAGAATAGTTACTCTCCAAGTATCATGAATATTTGATGATCCTTCTGAATAATTAACAAAGCTGTTCAATATATAATACCCACCATTAACCCCACCTGCTACTACACATATAAAAAGAACAATAAAATGAAAACGAGAGGAATGAGAGGAAAGGGTATATACTAAAGTCTAGGAAGAAGCAGAGGAGTTGTGTGTGTGAAGGAGTTACTCAACCAGACGTAAAAGAAAATTCGCAACGGTGATGCACATTACTGAGGTGTCCTTTAGAATATATGTATGACAAAATACCTCACCACGGGTGGACTGACAGCAGCCTGTTAGACCCTCGGGTCAATTGGGGTTCAGGCACCCTGCAACCCTTCCCCTCCCCCTGGCTTTGAAAGTCGACTCAGTTACGGGGCCCCCACCCCCACACCAGCCTAAACCCTGACGACCCGGGCCCCTCTCTCTCTCTCTGTCCATGCCCAGATTACCCAAGTGCTCAGTCGGCCCCAGTTAAGTACATACCCGACCAATATACCCTGCATGTCTGCACCATACTGCTGGCGACACTCTGACGATACCTTAGGTTTGTTATGTAAGCTGAGCGGCAGCCACGTTTGGTCATGTGAGCGAAGGGATGACTTGATACACCATCAGAGAGGGACGAACGGAGAGACTAGAGGAACAGGAGGAGGAGACTTTCCAGAATTTGGCTGCGAAGATGAAATGAACAGTGTGGAGGAAGGAGGATCCTGCTTCCGTCACGACGAAAGACAGAGGTGAACCTTAGACGGGAGGGTATACAGTAAGGTACATGTGTGACCTGAACGAACGAGGAAGAGGGATAGGATAGATAATGAGGTGAACGGAAAGAAAATTACCAGAAAACCTGATGGTGTATGATGAGGTTATCTTCCAGAAGAGCCCATGAAGAAGAGCCCAAGATAATTCAATATTTCTTTACGAGGAAGCACAAGGCGTTGCGGCACGTACGATAAGGTATTTCTTCCTGGGAAACGAATTTGTTGGCTTCTGTGGGCAGCCATAAACAATGCATCCGTATCCATGGTTTTAGACTTTTTCGTTTCAATGGCTGGATAAACCTTGATTTTCTTTCAGTCTAAAAGAAAGCAATGAAATATACAGTCCACAAGAAAAGGTTCCATAAACACCTTTTCCATTTAGACCTATGACTGATGACATATAATAAACACCACAGCAAGCTATACGGGACGGAATCGGACGCAGCCTTAATGGCGTCGATGGTCAATAGAGAAAATATATTAGAAAGACAGCATTTCTGTGAACCGCTAATGATGCGGCTAATACCAGTCATGTTCTCTGTTCTGGCGACACTTACAGCCATTCCCAGCCTCGCGTGAACTGTAATGAAATTCCACGAAAAAAAATGTCGCTCTTCCAGTGATTATATTGTACTGTATTCTCCTCAATGTTTCTTTATTTACATGTTTAGTTATATTTTCATTAGTCAATACTCTAGATTCAGAAATGCGGAGATGTATTACTACTACAGCTACCATCGTTTCGTTGTGTACTCCACGTTAGGAACTGCCGTAGATGGTGACGCCGAAGTACATGGAAAATGTCGTAAATATAACCAGTTTGAGTACCAGTCGTGAGTTACTATATTTAGCCTCGTCCAACCTGCGTGTTCCCTAGTGACGCACGAGATACTGATGGATGTGTTATGATCCAGATTGTGTACCCCCTACACTAGATGAATTAGGTATGTTAATGTAACTAATAAAAAAATTCTATCAATAATGATGGTCGTGTTCACCATTTGCTGTGTTGATATGGACTTCTAGCCACACACGTGAACTTTTGTTATGAAATTCCACTGAAGTGTTGGCATAACACTAGCAAAAGCACTATACAATCCCACTGAACTTATACACTTATGGAAGACATAACAAAAAAAAAAAACGATTTATACAATGAGATTTTCACGAAGCAGTGGTCAGTAACTTTTCATATAATTAGGATAAAAGTTGATTCTTTATTTTATGTAATATACAAAATATGAAGAGAGTTGACAGATATGGTCTCCTAGTGCCTTTATTTGATTAACGTCTACATTAAAACAGTTTTCCCAAATAATAATATAAAATTAATTCTTGGATAATAGTTAAAATGTAATTTTGCTCAAAAGGAAACAAACATCTTTGAGAATTTTGCATACGAAGTAGGTGCTTGCTTACTCTACAGTCATTTTCCAATACTGTAATTACTATATATATATTTTTTCCCACTTAACTGTAACCTTGTCATTATCATTGTTTCACCCACCTGTCGTATGTGGACATTGTTATGTAGGTGTGTGACACCCAACCATCATCATGTTGGTATGATGCACCTAACCAATCATTTACCTTTGTACTTCCTCTAAGGTAGCCAACAGCACCTGGGTTGGATGTCCGTCGTGTCACCAAACATAGCTGGTAGTAAGGTCCAGGGTGGCGCGTTTTCCATATTCGTCTTTGGCTTACGTCAACACCCGCCCGTGTCACTCCTTACACTGTCAATAGGCATCGCCCCATGAAACCCGTCACTATTGGCTGAATGCCGATGAATGCGGTCACATGACTGGCTGAATGCCGATGAATGCGGTCAGTTGATTGGTTGAATGTTGATGGATGCCTTCACTTGACTGTGACTAGATTTCCCAGATGTCACCAGCGCCATTAAATTGGTTCTCTTGTTCCAGTCTCTCGCTACTCCAGCCTACATATGTATGTACATTTTTGATGAGTTTCCGTAGTGCTCACATGTTAACACATGAAACATACGCATGTTTACGCTACACGGGAGGTTACTGCAAGCTCATTCAACACGTGTGTTTGTGTTGTAAAGCTCATGTGCGTCAAATTCGGTCAAAATTCTGTCCAGTTCACCGGGCGCGACCTTGCTGTCTGTCTGTCCCCTGTGTGAGAGAGGGTATGAAGGGCGAGGCAAGAGGGAGAGGTTACCCGTCTGTATCACACAGGCCCTTAGGGTTTCAACCTCCAACATCCTGATGAGCTTAGGAGTAACACGATAGCTTGCTCCCAGACCGAGCCATTGAGGGAAGAGATATTATGAAACCAACATAAGGTATACGTAAGGTATGGTGCCAGATCCAGCTGTAGAGGTAGAAGACCTCCCGGACCATCGTAAGGTATACGTAAAGTAAGGCAAGGTAAGGTTGCAGACCCAGCTGTTGGGGATTGAAGACCTCCCAAACCATCGTAAGGCATACGTAAGGTAAGGTAAGGTTCCAGACCCAGCTGTGAGGGTAGAAGATCCTCCAAACCATCGTAAGGAATACGTAACGTAAGATGAAGTGCCAGACCCAGCTGTGGGTGATTGAATACCTCCAAAAACAACGTAAGGTAGACGTAAGGAAAGGTAAGGTCCCAGACCCAGCTGTGGGGGTAGAAGACCTCCCAAACCATCGTGAGGCAAGGCATACGTAAGGAAAGGTAAGGTCCCAGGTCCAGCTGTAGAGGGTAGAAGACCTCCCAAACCATCGTGAGGCATACGTAAGGAAAGGTAAGGTCCCAGGCCCAGCTGTAGGGGGTAGAAGACCTCCCAAACCATCGTAAGGTATACGTAAGGTAAGGTGCCATACCCAGCTGTGGGGGGTAGAAGACTTCCCAAACCATCGTAAGATATACGTAAGGTAAGGTAAGGTGCCAGACCCAAGCTGTGGAGGTAGAAGACCTCTCAAACCCTCGTAAGGTATACGTAAGGTTAGGTAAGGTAAAATAAGGCGGGCGAATAAGGCCAGAGATGCGAGTAATTTCCGAGGCGGGAGGAGCAGGGCTGATGCGGGCATCCATTAGTCTAAGTCAACAAACAGGAAAGTTATATTGACTCTGACGAATGGAACAACACTGAAGGATTACCTCCCTCAGGAGGGTCATAAAGACACGACCTAAACAATATTGACCCACCTACCAAAGGCAGAGATAATCCTTACGAACACTTCCCTCCTGCAGGAAGTAGGACCCCTCTTCTTAGGGCACCACCTCCCGCAGAGACAGGAACAACCCTCATAACACCCTGATTTCCACAGAGAAGGAGACGCCCTAAACAGAAGCCCCCAAGTCCCACAAACACTTAGTCAATCCTGGTAAACCTTTACTCAGCAGTAGTGAGACTGTTCTTCCTATTCATCGATTCACAGAAAATAATACGATCCTTGTGAAGCCTCGACTCTCACAGAAAATGATACGATTCCTGCGAAGCCTCGACTCTCACAGAATATCTTACAATCTTTGTGAAGCCTCGACTCCCACAGAAAATCTTACGATCCTTGTGAAGCCTTGACTCTCACAGAAAATCTTACGATCCTTGTGAAGCTTCGACTTGTACAGAAAATGATGAGGTCCTTATGAAGCCTCGACTCGCACAAAAACAGATGTGATACCTAAGAAGTCTCGACTCTCACAGCAACTGACAACAATGACTATGAAGTCTCGACCATCAGAGATATTGAAACGATCCCTATGAAGCTTCTACCCCTCGCATTGAATGATGCTATCCCTATGAAGCTTCGATCCTCAAAGAAACTGACACGATCATTATGAAGCCTCGACTCTCGCAGAAACTGATACGATCCCTGCGAAAGGTTTAAATGAAACGGATGCTATCCTTATGAAGCCTCGACTCTCAAAGACACTCGGTAATGCCCAGCGGAGAGCCTAACTCTCACAGACAATGAGTGAGCCATCACCGAACCCTGGCACCAACAGAGACTGAGACAGAGCTCTGACTCGCACCAGAGAGAGAGAGACAGACTCCACACAGACACCTGACTCACAGAAAATGAGACAAACCTCTCTGGGCTTCGACCCTCAGAGGTACCAATGCAGCTGTGACTCACAGGCAGCCCTGACCGAACTAGGAATACAGTGATGCCAAACTTACTCTCACGAGGCAACGAGTTTCAATGGAAAGTATACCACCACGTAAATGAATGACTGAATAAATAAGTCAGCAAACTAATGGATAAATGATTACCAAAGAATAATTATTTCAATGAAGATGCTCAACAGAATCTTAGTTGAACAAACTGAGCCAATCCTCACAAAGACTGAATCTCACAGACAGTAATACATGATCCTGATACTCACAGACAGTGATACAGGACTCTGATACTTACAGACAGTGATACATAACCCTGATACTCACAGACAGTGATACAGGACCCTGATACTCACAGACAGTGATACAGGACCCTGATACTCACAGACAGTGATACAGTACCCTGATACTCACAGAAGTGATACAGGACCCTGATACTCACAGAAGTGATACAGAACCCTGACACTCACAGACAGTGCTACAGGACCCTGATACTCACAGACAGTGATACAGTACCCTGATACTCACAGATATTGATACAGAACCCTGAATCCCACAGACAGCGGTAGAGACATCTGAATCTCAAAGACACGTAGACAAGGCAGCCACGAACCAGAGTCTGACAGGACATGAAAGAGAGGGAGGGAGGGAGCGGGCGGCTCCTGCACGTGGAATACAGGAGTGGTGAGTCTTCCTCGGTTCAGGAGGAGCCAGGGAGGAATCTTGGGCCATTCTTCCTCCGCAGGTTATTGCGGGGGGGGGGGGTCGAGGACGTCAAGCACACACGGGGAATCTTTCATAGTGCGTCAGTGTGGCTGGGAGAGAGATTCATGAAATTCCCAGGATGGGACGAACCCTCCGGGAATCCTACCTCGCCCAGGTTCGGCCCGCGGGAACCTGAGGGACTAGCGGGGCGGCGTCAAGAATGCCGAGCAGTTCACAAAGTTAATAACCTTTACAACGTCATACATCATTCCCTCCCTCTCCCTCCTCCTTCCCCAGGCCGACGACTCGATCCTCCCTCCCACCACCACCAGCCAGAGCCATCCACACGATGGAAACAAGTGGCCGCTACTTCTCTCCAAGGTTAGGGAGAGAGAGAGAGAGAGAGAGAGAGAGAGAGAGAGAGAGAGAGAGAGAGAGAGAGAGAGAGAGAGAGAGAGAGAGAGAGAGAGAAGCTATCACAGAAGGAGAGTAAAGAATGGAGTGAAAAGCTTGATGTAGGAGGACAGATCGAAGGAGGAGGGGAAGAGTGTATGGAGAACAGCACACGATGAAAGAACAGAGGCCAGTAATACATGACTAAGTCTCTCTCTCTCTCTCTCTCTCTCTCTCTCTCTCTCTCTCTCTCTCTCTCTCTCTCTCTCTCTCTCTCTCTCTCTCGGACAAACAAACACAGACGCATCACGCCGATCAATTCGATCTCAGGCCAGTTTACCAGAGGTTACCAGACACGACGCATCTCGTGCCGTCACCCAAGCAAGACCAGGTCGAGGAACATAGCCCTCTCTGAGGCGGGACCAACTGTCCTAATGAGGATAGTGAGGCCACTGGACACTCATACCACTGGTGTCCAGACAGTACTCATCATTATTGAGGAGGATGAGGTCAGCCAGAGGATCACAACACACACAGGTATAGCCACCCGACGTTCATAATAGCGAATAAATTGCATAGCACAGGTGTGGCGTCTGTGTCCAGTACAGAGCAGGTCACCTGGTGCAGGTGTGGGGGTGCCCTTCATAATACCTTACCATAAATAGGTTGTGGAGCCGCCTCTCTACCTACATATACATGTCAGTCTGGCACCAAGCTACGCCGTTTCTCCCCTGACCAGCCGGGTTATTTGAGTCTGTAGCTTACAGGCCTACACACGTATGAGCCACATCCTGGTTGATCTGATAGAATCTGTAGGGAGCAATGGACCATGTTCTTCTGTGGTTGGTCAGTAATGTTCATAATGTTAGAAATTACGGCACTAAACCGTCTATGGCCCAGATATTTACACTGTTTCCTCTCAATGTATTTCATCGAAGGTTGATTGTGGTTTGTCTAAGTTATCTTGCAGCCTTCCATGTCTCGTATTCCAATATGATATGATTTTGCGTGAAGGCTGTGGAGGCCAGGCCATCCCGTTGTTCACATACGTATGATGTATCTGTCTCGTCTGCGACCCGGAGATCGTGAAGGAGATATGTGACGTCAGATGTTCCCAGGTGTTTTGATGTGCGACAGACTTACTGTCTGTGACTGTCCGCTGCATATTTTACCTCAGTCATCTCGTCCGCCTCATGAAAAAAAACTAGTCCTGGGAGTCTTCTGCATTGCTTGGAGAAGTGACATGTTCGGTGTAGCCTCATCCCGTAGGTCAGGCAATCGGATATAATCATGGGGTGATGCGCGTCCATATTCTCACATCTGTTCTGGTGGCCACATGTAAAGGCTGATATGAAGCTGTGGTTCGTATGTCTGGTATGAGGATCAGAGAGGGTAGAGGCGCGGGCACAGGTCCCTCCCTGGCTGGGGCGGGTCCGTGGATCACTCAGGTCACCATCATAACAACGTTTCTGACCTTCTCGCTGGAGTTGGACACACTCATCTTCCTCCCTAACCTGTCACTCGTGAGTGGCACAGACACTGTGGCTACATCTACCACAGTCAGTGCATGTCGTCAATAATCATCATGTCTGTTCTCCAAAAATAAATAAGTAATGACACGCATGCGTGTACGACTCTCTCCCCGTACTTAACGAACAGAATATGACAAATAAGTAACCCAACACACACACACACACACACACACACACACACACACACACACACACACAGTTGGTCTGATAAACAGCTTGTGAAATTTAACCCGAGTAAGTGCAAAGTGCTGAGGACGAGACACTAGCGAAAGATGGCCTCGCTATGAATGTTATCTAACCGGAACTATGTAGCAGGAATCTGTGTGTGTGAGAACTGGGAGTCGACACTGGGAGACTAAACTGCCTCCAGGCAAATAGCCTTCAAGTATCAGATCAGTGGATGAATGTCCCTCTGTGATGATACTGTGGATGCTGACGGTGTACACGGAAGTTGAAAAAGTTATGTGACAGTGGAGAAATCTACAGGGAAGATGCCCCACGAGTACAGGGGTCATCTGTAAACATCAACATTGTGTGAGTGAACAGTTTATACAACATATGGTGTTGTGTTGTGTTGTGTTGTGGTCTAGTGTGGGACGAGGCGCCTTCATCACCACCAGCACGGGGCGCAGCAGGCCAGCTGTGGCGCCCGGGTGTTGCTGTGGTGGCTGAGTGCCTCAGTGTTGCTGTGGTGGAAAAGAGCTGCCGTTTCTGGCGACCCAGATCGCTGTCTGTGGCGACCAAGACCGTTGTCTGTGGCGACCCAGATCACTGTCTGTGGCGACCAAGACCGTTGTCTGTGGCGACCCAGACCGCTGTCTTTGGCGACCCAGATCACTGTCTGTGGCAACCCAGACCGCTGTCTGTGGCGACCCAGTCCGCTGTCTGTGGCGACCCAGACCGCTGTCTGTGGCGACCCAGACCGCTGTCTGTCTGTGGTGACCGCGACATCTGATATTCTAACAGACCAACAGTCTGGGCGTATCGTTGATCTGTGTCTGTGTCTGTCTCTTACTGTGCTTCTGTCTTCCTGCCCGCGACTCTCCTTTTCTATGTCTGTCCCTCCGTCTTTCGCCTTAACTCTCTCTCTCTCTCTCTCTCTCTCTCTCTCTCTCTCTCTCTCTCTCTCTCTCTCTCTCTCTCTCTCTCTCTCTCACTAGTGAGGGGGAGACAGTGAGAGCAGTTGGTCCACCCACGCCATGACCCGGCCGGGTGGTGATGGCCCGTCCTGCCTGAGCCAAGTGTACATATCTAGTCTGGCCAGCCCACTGCTGCTCCACCTGACGCCCGCCCTCACACCCGCCTTGGTTACGGCCGTCACGCCCGCCTTGGTTACGGCCGTCACGCCCGCCTTGGTTACGGCCGTCACGCCCGCCTTGGTTACGGCCGTCACGCCCACCTTGGTTACGGCCGTCACACCCGCCTTGGTTACGGCCGTCACGCCCGCCTTGGTTGCGGCCGTCACGCCCACCTTGGTTACGGCGTCACACCCGCCTTGACTACGGTATCTCACCCGCCTTGGTTACGGCGTCACACCCGCCTTGGTTACGGCCAGCTAGGGCACGGGAGGAGGGAGAGAGGAGGGAGGCAAGGGTGGGGTAGGAGGAGTTACTTAGCTTTATACAGACACACAGACCTCACGGACCCCAAGGTCCGAGCGAGGGGGGTGAGGGTCTGGTCTTAACGCTACTGAAACAGATGCGGTCCACTTACAAGCGGCGGGGGAAGGGGACAGCCAAGCAGAGAGAGAGAGAGAGAGAGAGAGAGAGAGAGAGAGAGAGAGAGAGAGAGAGAGAGAGAGAGAGAGAGAGAGAGGGAGAGAGAGAGAGAGTAAACACACTCCTCGTACGGTATGAAGAGGTAATTACACTAAGAACACAAACAAACGCATAAATACATATACACAAAGAGAACGTATACACACACACACACACACACACACACACACACACACACACACACACATGGGCACAAGAGCTCGCGTACACAAGCAAAATGAGGGCTGTCCATCCCCCACAAGAGGCGAGTTAACACCCTAGATTTCCTCCCCCCAGTGTAAGGGGAAGATTCCCCTCCCCAGCGAACCCAAGGCCAACCCAACACAGAGGAGAACAACGGCCACATCACTGGGGGGTTCCTTGATCAAACTGAGGTAGAAGGTAACACTGGCGTTCCCCAGGGCTCAGTCTAGGGGCACGCTCGTATTCCTGATTTGCGTTGAATCATCCGTCGTGTGGACCCTACTCATACCCGGACATGGCTGCAGACGATGGCTAAATTATGAAAGAAATTAGCAATGTCTGTGACGACCCAGAGAGAGAGAGAGAGAGAGAGAGAGAGAGAGAGAGAGAGAGAGAGAGAGAGAGAGAGAGAGAGAGAGAGAGAGAGACTGGGGCAGCGTCTAGCCCTGGTCAGATACATACATGGGTGGGTGGTGAAACGTAAGCTTAACCGAATGGAATGTGACGGGGGTCCACAGTGGCATGAGGCCAGGCCATACCTGCCATCTTCCAGGGAGACGTAAGTACAGGGGGTCAACCTGTGATGATTACAGGGAGAGAGACAGATACTGCGGACATCCTAGGCAAGAGAAGGTAAACAACGCTGACGCTCCACAGAGCAAGAACGCTCTCCCACAAATGGAACGGTGCGTGCGTAATAATGACGGGGGACTTCACATGACAGGTGAACCCCGCGGTTTCAGAAACTGTTCGAAGATCCTGCACAGCCTGGACTGACATGGTAAAGGAATGGAACCACTGCAGGTGACTGAAATGACCGAAGGTGGAGGACACTCTCTGGAACGCAGACGAAGGAGGTATGTCTTCGCCTTACGTTAAGAGAATTCTAGAATGTCCGGCACCAAACCTACACCAAAAAATACTTTCCTATTAGCACTACAGGCATGGAAGACTTTGTAAATAACATCACCTATAATCCATAAGTGTGATAAGTACAGTTAAGAGTAATTACCCTAAACATCCGGGGCCAGAGACTATTCATTCTACACACTGTCTGCGACCACCACAAACACTATGGGATACACAGGGGAGACAATTGTCCCTGGATACGTATCTTACAAGGTGTACCATGACAGCCAGGCTGTGGGCGTGCGAGCACCGGCTGGCTTCCAACAACCTGATCGACCAAACTCCCAGCTCACAGGTCTGGACCCACCCCGGGCTGTGGTGGGGAGACAAATCTCCGAAGACATCTCCAGGTATAATTTGCTAGAGAGGATCCAAACGTACAGGAGCTGAGACACACGGAGAGGACAGCAACCATACACTTGCCCACACTAGGTAAACAACAACAATTAAAATAATATGAGACTCAGTATAATATCAAGATAAAAGAGGTCAGGCTGTTGCACTCCACACACATGCAAAACTCCCTCCCTGTACGTAGAATAAGGTAATCATAAATCACCAGTCACACAAATACAGGTTCAGTACGAAGCTGCAACAACACCCTCCCCGCCACCGTTATCCTCCGCCGCCAGAGATCCCTCGTCCCTGTGTTGCACCATCACAACGACAGCAAGACCACTACAGCAGCGGCCCCATACCCAACCATTCCGAACATCAGTAATCATTAAATTGCATATTAACATCAGACTAAGTACTTATGTAAATACCGACTGTGTTAAAACCCGTTCCCCTTTTAAAGCCCAGCTGTTAATTACGGCCCAAGCCTCAGCTGCAGTGAAATCATTAAGCCTTTCATTATGATCATGATCACTATAAATAAAAATCAAACAGAAAAACACACACTGACCCATGCTTGAACAGAGAGAGAGAGAGAGAGAGAGAGAGAGAGAGAGAGAGAGAGAGAGAGAGAGAGAGAGAGAGAGCAGTTATAACGGAACTTGGCCACAAGACAGGACTAGCGTGTAGCGCTCACCGCAGGAAAATATGATAAAGAGTTACGAAGAATGAAACGTGAGTGGTGCGTATTGTCAAAAGCGCTGCGCATGAATCGTAGATGAGAGAGAGAGAGAGAGAGAGAGAGAGAGAGAGAGAGAGAGAGAGAGAGAGAGAGAGAGAGAGAGAGAGAGAGAGAGAGAGAGAGAGAGAGAGAGAGTGTTACACAGATACAGACCACACAGACCCAAGGTCCAAACCAGGTAGTCTGGCCTTAACGTTACAAAAGAAGAAGAGGAAAAAGAAAATAAAACAAGAGTCCGCCTTGAAAGCAGTAAAAGAAAATGGCAGAGTAGGATGACCTGGCCACCCAGATGTGGTGGAATAATATGTCAACCTCAGGGAAAATGGACGGCCAGGTGAAGAACGGGAGCGACCAACGTGGCATGACAGACTAAAACATTTTCTTTCATTCTTTATATTCAGTTTCCTTCTGACGTTTTATATTTCTGAGATTTTAATTTCTCTGTTCATATATATATATATATATATATATATATATATATATATATATATATATATATATATATATATATATATATATATATATGTGTGTGTGTGTATGGGGGTGGGTTGGGCCATTTCTTTCGTCTGTTTCCTTGCGCTACCTCGCAAACGCGGGAGACAGCGACAAAAAAAAAAAAAATATATATATATATATATATATATATATATATATATATATATATATATATATATATATATATATATATATTTTCTAATTTATTCTTAAGTTTCTGGTTAATTTTAGGGGGTTCATCAGAACCAGCGGTACAGTTCAGGGAGGCCAGTATCAACGTGTTGGGGTCACTTACTGCTATGTTGGGATCACTTACTGTTATGTTGGGGTCAGTTTATGCTATGTTGGGGTCACATACTGCTATGTTGGGGTCACTCACTGCTATGTTGGGGTCACTTACTGCTATGTTGGGGTCACATACTACTATGTTGGGATCACTTACTGTTATGTTGGGGCCAGTTTATGCTATGTTGGGGTTTCATACTGCTATGTTGGGGTCACTTACAGCTACGTTGGGATCACTTTATACTATGTTAGGGTCACTTACTGCTATGTTGGGGTCAATTACTGTTATGTTGGGGTTACTTACTGCTATGTTGGGGTCACTTACTGTTATGTTGGGATCAGTTTTTGCTATGTTGGAGTCACATACTGCTATGTTGGGGTCACATACTACTATGTTGGGATCACATACTGCTATGTTGGGGTTACATACTGCTATGTTGGGGTCGCTTACTGCTTGCTAAGTTGGGGTCACTTACTGCTATGTTGGGATCACATACTGCTATGTTGGGTCACTTACTGCTATGTTGGGGTCACTTACTGCTATGTTGGGGTCACTTTATGCTATGTTCGGGGCTGTATGGTGTGGTCACATCCTGCTATGTTGGGACGAGTTTGCATCCATCGTTACGAATGTAATCTAGCGCATCAAGCTTTACATAGCAGCTTAGATCACGATTACCGAAGCCTGCGGTAATGTTGAATATCTGTATCAGATCACCTCTTAACCGTCTCTTTCCAGGGGAAAAAAAAAGAATTCAAGTCGTTGAGTCTATATTATCTCCATCCTCTCTATGTCTTATTGCACATAACGCCACTAAACCTGAAGACAGTATTCACGACTGGGGCGCACCAGTGAGTTGTACAGAGCGACGATGCTTTCCCTAAACTTGATTCGATCGCCCTAATTATGAATCCAAAACTTTTAAAATTCGTCCTTTTTTTTTTTTTTACAGCTTCTGTGCACTGCTCGCTTGGTTTAGAGTTTTAAGATATCTATTGTCTCGATATACACAGACAGAGCGTGTAAGTGAGAGTATGGGTGAAGGGCACATATCTAGGGGTAGGTGGAGGCCAGTATAGAGCGTACAGTGGGTACAATACATGGACATAGGAGGGTGACAGATGGGCCCGAGCGAGGCCCAGGGACCCAAATAGACCCCCCCCCCCCCACTCAGGAGGGAGGGAGGTCTAGGATACATCGATACATGATAGATAACTGCAGGATAGTACGTGATGCTGACATCAACATAGGTCACAATATTTGTGTAATACAAAGCAAGTTCAAAATACATATACAGAACATTTTGTTAGCATTTCAATTGCCGTATATGAACAAACAAATTATATATATATATATATATATATATATATATATATATATATATATATATATATATATATATATATATATATATACACCGAGATGTGTGTGTGTGTGTGTGTGTGTGTGTGTGTGTGTGTGTGTGTGTGTGTGTGTGTGTATCTAGAACAAGACACAACACTGATAGCAGTATGAGTGGTCAAAGGTGCATATTGCGCATATAGTTACATAATATATTGGCACTGGGCATGGTGTTAAGGATTCAACGTATGTTACACACTGGACATTGTAGTTACAGAACATGCTTGTACCGGGCGGGATTACTACAGGTGTTTACGTGGCTCAGAGCGCGGTGAATTTTGAATATAATGTCAGAATGTCTTCAAGGATTATTTACTGTCAAGAAAGTAACCGCAAAGCTATCGTAACAAAAAGCCTTGGGGTATAAAATAACTGAGTTTGGGACATTTACTAATACAGTGTCCTAGTTTATGTTCATCAGGCGCAGAGCAGAGTTGGCATTTGGAATGTTAAGGATCATCATGGTTTCTCGTGACTTACCACATGTCCACACCTGTATCCTAGCCGCATTCTGGCCGTTATAATATCGGATTATCTGGTATGGATCCGGTGCCTTGCATACTGATATTTCTTTAGCCTAAAGTGACTGCCTGCAAAAGGACTTTCACATTCCCTTCCGCAAGCCAGCTGACGTTTTTCGATGAAAGTTCCATCGAGAGTGTGTGCAGTCGAGACAGGGGAGGGTGAGGAGGCCAGAGGGTGCCAGCCGGTACAACTCGATTCACAGTGAAGACAGTGAAATACCCAGATAAGTGTGATGATCTGGGGTTGCTTCACTGGTGCAACGGTTCGGGTGAGGTTGTGATTCTAACAATGAATGGGGAGCAATACTATGAGGTGCTAGAGGACCACCTGCTTCCTTTTTATGAGGTTCACGAGTATGATCACTATATGCAGGCGAGCGCCCCCTACCACAAGGCTAAAAAAAAAAAAAAGTGATGAACTGGTTATCAAAAAACAATACTCAACAGCTGGAGTGGATTGGGAACTCCTCACACCTTAAATCAATCAGGAGCTGCTGGAACTAGATAAAAACTAAGCTCTAAAGTCTGGTACTTTTTCGTGACTTTTAAACTGAAAGTCATCTCAAAAGAACTCTGTCGATGATTACCTGTATCAAACTATTCTCCAACTTCAACATTACTAACGAAATCATCGTTTGGAGCTAGAAGTGACTCTGATATGTTCTCTTCGCTAGGTTTCCCAGCTAACTGTTTTAGGCACTATCAAGCCAAATCAGGTACAGTTCGAGACTGGACCTATTGGAAAGGGACTTTCCCCCCACTTATATACATAGGGGTATATGAAAATCTCCCAGTATGATCGAATGTGTTTATCAACAAATCTGACAACTTATCATACAGTATTTCGTCTGCCTCTGATGTGGGTGTATGGGACTTATGAAATACTTTAGCTGTTATCTTCGCATGAAACTTATGGTTAATTTCTACAAAAAAATAAGTCAGTATAATCAACAGCTACAATTCTTATCGCTGTAGTCACTTCCTCTGCTAGGGCTAAACGTTGGGGGTCACTTCCTGCTTTGTTGGGGTTGCACGCTGGGGTTAATTACTGCTATGTTGAGGGTGTACGCTGGAACCACTTCCTGCTATGCTAGGTGCTGAATGTCGGTGTCACTTCCTGCTATGCTAGGTGCTGAACGTCTGGGTCACTTGCTGCTATGCTAGGTGCTGAACGTCTGGGTCACTTCCTGCTATGCTAGGTGCTGAACGTCGGGGTCACTCCCTGCTATGCTAGGTGCTGAATGTCGGGGTCACTCCCTGCTATGCTAGGTGCTGAACGTTGGGGTCACTTCTTGCTATGTTTCCGGCTGAACGCTAGCTTCACTTATTGCTATGTTGGGCTGAATGTTGGGGGTTACTTTCTGCTATGTTGGGGCTGAACGTTAGTGAGGACCAGAGACCCTCCGAGGCAGGCCTTACGGATCAATACTCCTGACCTGACCCCTACCAACCAAGGCTCACCTGACCATGTCTCCTGTGATGATAATAATAATAATAATAATAATAATAATAATAATAATAATAATAATAATAATGATAATAATAATAATAATAATAATAATAATAATAATAATAATAATAGTTGCATGTTATCAGGAGATCCCTGTGGCTCGTGGGCCACAACAGGAGACTATAAGCGAAGTCCTGAGGACATTGGCCCCAGAGGGTGATGCAGTAAAGTACATGTAAATAGACCAGCGAATGGGAGCGAGTCGCCAGGTCCGTCAGGGAGGGTCATGAAGTCCTGCTTGGGGATCAAGTGAGTGTGATTTCCACGTAAGGAAGCTGCCCGTGGGTGAGGCTCAGATCCTGGATCTAGAACAAGGTTTGATGTGGCCACAGGAGGTCGTGTTCTCCCAGTGTCTGATGATGAGGGATCCTAACCCTCCCTGGGTATCTTGTAAGAGTCCTGAGATATATCTATGACCAGCCAGTTCACGACAAAACAGGGAAAGAAAGGACTGTATCCATATTCACACCGCCATGAGTGATGAGGTGACGAACTGAAGTAAAATCTTAAGCAGCCATGTCGTCAACAGTGGACCTGGCTCGCTGACAGGAACTGACAATGTCGTTTTTATATGAGCCACGAGAGGCAACAGGCCCACCCAAGTAAAGACCTTTGAGGAAACGTTAACTGGGACGAACGATTTATGGATGGTGGCCAAAGGAGTCGTGCAACGCATTCTCAGTTGATCCTACTCTTTTCCTTGAACCTATACAATATAGAGGTTCAGAGAGGATATGACTGGCATCAAGATGATGCTTGCTTGAGATGGCAACACACACACGTCTGTCAGGGGTTTTACTACTAGTGAAGAGGATGGTACCCCCACCTTCCCTGCCAGGCTACACGTAGTAACAGCCCCACACCCTCCCTGCCAGGCTACACGTAGTAACAGCCCCACATTCTCCCTGCCAGGCTACACGTAGTAACAGCCCCACACCCTCCCTGCCAGGCTACACGTAGTAACAGCCCCACACCCTCCCTGCCAGGCTACACGTAGTAACAGCCCCACATTCTCCCTGCCAGGCTACACGTAGTAACAGCCCCACACCCTCCCTGCCAGGCTACATGGAGTAACAGCCCTACACCCTCCCTGCCAGGCTACACGTAGTAACAGCCCCACACCCTCCCTGCCAAGCTACACGTAGTAACAGCTCCACACCCTCCCTGCCAGGCTACACGTAGTAACAGCCCCACACCCTCCCTGCCAGGCTACACGTAGTAACAGCCCCACACCCTCCCTGCCAGGCTACACGTAGTAACAGCCCCACCCCTCCCTGCCAGGCTACACGTAGTAACAGCCCCACACCCTCCCTGCCAGGCTACACGTAGTAACAGCCCCACACCCTCCCTGCCAGGCTACACGTAGTAACAGCCCCACACCCTCCCTGCCAGGCTACACGTAGTAACAGCCCCACACCCTCCCTGCCAGGCTACACGTAGTAACAGCCCCACACCCTCCCTGCCAGGCTACACGTAATAACAGCCCCACACCCTCCCTGCCAGGCTACACGTAGTAACAGCCCCACACCCTCCCTGCCAGGCTACACGTAGTAACAGCCCCACCCCTCCCTGCCAGGCTACACGTAGTAACAGCCCCACATTCTCCCTGCCAGGCTACACGTAGTAACAGCCCCACACCCTCCCTGCCAGGCTACACGTAGTAACAGCCCCACACCCTCCCTGCCAGGCTACACGTAGTAACAGCCCCACACCCTCCCTGCCAGGCTACACGTAGTAACAGCCCCACACCCTCCCTGCCAGGCTACACGTAGTAACAGCCCCACACCCTCCCTGCCAGGCTACACGTAGTAACAGCCCCACACCCTCCCTGCCAGGCTACACGTAGTAACAGCCCCATACCCTGCCTGCCAGGCTACACGTAGTAACAGCCCCATACCCTGCCCTCCTGGGCCACGGGCCTCACAAGGAATGGCTGTGTACCTACCACAATATTACGTTATCTCCTGTGTTTAGTATTCTGGCATCAGCCTGAGCAAGGCTACGTCCACTGCCCTGGTAGGAAACAAGGGGGTAGTTTGTGGGGTCAGGGAGGAGGAGGAGGAGGAGGAGGAGGAGGAGGAGGAGGAAGAGGAGGAGGGTTGCTTTGCACAAGGAGGCACTACTCACCATACCTCCAGCCCCCCCTGCCCGTACACACCCATCATCCTAATAACCTAAGTAAACACCCACTCCCCTCCTCCACAGCTCCAGCACCTGCTCTCCTCCTCATAACGATCGTCCGGTGATGCGCCACGAAAATCAGGTCATTCTGCAAAGCGAGGTCAAAGGGGTGTGGGGTCGATTACCCCCCCCCCCCCCCACGTGAGGTAATGGCAGGAATGGGGAGGTTGCGTGAGACTAATCACCCATCTGTAGTGCACGAGGGGGGGGGGGGGGGGAGGGGGTCTATTACAATCGTGGGGCACCCGTCATGTGAACCATGTGTGTACGTGTGTGTGTGTGTGTGTGTGTGTGTGTGTATGTACGTGTGCACATGTGTGTGTGTGTGTGTGTGTGTGTGTGTGTGTGTGTGTGTGTGTGTGTGTGTACGTGTGTGTGTGTGTGTGTGTGTGTGTGTGTGTGTGTGTGTGTGTGTGTGTGTGTGTGTGTGTGTGTGTGTGATTACGCATTTGTAATTAACTATTTGCACTGTATGGGGGGTTAAAGAGGAGAAGGGGGGAGGGGAAGAGGGTTTACACTCGTGTGTGTGTGTGTGTGTGTGTGTGTGTGTATGTGTGTATGTGTGTGTGTGTGTGTGTGTGTGTGTGTGCTGGAGGACAGGCGGGTGTTGCATATTCATGCGTGTGTCCGCGCCACGCTACGGACCCCTTCTATGATTCCCTTCTTCGCTGCCCCCCAACCCACCTCACCCACCCTGCCCAACCATCAGGCTCTAATGGTCGGGTTCCCCTTACAAGGCCAGCTCGAGCACTCAGGAATACGTGCTTGCCTCCCTGCTAGATAAGGGGCCCCAGCTGTAATGGTCGCTTAAGGGGATGAAGCCTTAAGGTATGGGTCAATACTGATGACGTCTGCTGTAGTGACTATCGAAGGGGTTTTCCCCCAAGCAGTCGTCAATGGGTCTCGTGTGAGCAGTCGTCAATGGGTCTCGCGTGAGCAGTCGTCAATGGGTCTCGTGTGAGCAGTCGTCAATGGGTCTCGTGTGAGCAGTCGTCAATGGGTTTCGTGTAAGCAGTCGTCAATGGGTCTCGTGTGAGCAGTCGTCAATGGGTCTCGTGTGAGCAGTCGTCAATGGGTCTCGTGTAAGCAGTCGTCAATGGGTCTCGTGTGAGCAGTCGTCAATGGGTCTCGTGTGAGCAGTCGTCAATGGGTCTCGTGTGAGCAGTCGTCAACGGGTCTCGTGTGAGCAGTCGTCAATGGGTCTCGTGTGAGCAGTCGTCAATGGGTCTCGCGTGAGCAGTCGTCACTGGGTCTCGTGTGAGCAGTCGTCAATGGGTCTCGTGTGAGCAGTCGTCAAGGGGTTTCGTGTAAGCAGTCGTCAATGGGTTTAGTGTAAGCAGTCGTCAATGGGTTTCGTGTAAGCAGTCGTCACTGGGTCTCGTGTGAGCAGTCGTCAATGGGTCTCGTGTGAGCAGCCGTCAATGGGTCTTGTGTAGGCAGTCGTCAATGGGTCTCGTGTAAGCAGTCGTCACTGGGTCTCGTGTGAGCAGTCGTCAATGGGTCTCATGCAAGCAGTCGTCAATGGGTCTCGTGTGAGCAGTCGTCAATGGGTCTCGTGTGAGCAGTCGTCAATGGGTCTCGTGTGAGCAGTCGTCAATGGGTCTCGTGTAGGCAGTCGTCAATGGGTCTCGTGTGAGCAGTCGTCAATGGGTCTCGTGTAGGCAGTCGTCAATGGGTCTCGTGTGAGCAGTCGTCAATGGGTCTCGTGTGAGCAGTCGTCAATGGCTTTCGTGTGAGCAGCCATCAATGGGTCTTGAGCCGGTATCAGTTGAGTCTTGCCTGTGAAATCAACAATGGGTCTTGACCTGACCATCACAAAATGGGTCGTGCCAGAGAAGCTATATGATACAGTGGGTCTTGCCTCCGTACCAATCACTGGGGGCTGACCTGAGTACCAGTGGCATCTCCCTCCCCTGAACATCTGTCGTCAGTAGGGACTGCTTAAACAACACCCACTGACAACACTTGCCTCGCCTGCCCACGAACCCATTATTGAAGGCAACGCCCCCATTGAGAGAGAGAGAGAGAGAGAGAGAGAGAGAGAGAGAGAGAGAGAGAGAGAGAGAGAGAGAGAGAGAGAGAGAGAGAGGCTTGTAAGAGTGCCGACTGAGAACGATGAATGGAATGGAACCAAGGCCTGGACCATTACCCATTAGCAAAATGCGTCTGAGGTACAAGTGACGAGCCCTAGTGAACACCCATTAACACTGCCTGCCTCGATAACCCTCAAATAAGCTTGGCAAAAAGACGCTTAAGCTTATGAGACAAAACGCTGTGAGCGCACGTCGACCATGATGACCTCAATGCTGGTCTAAAAAAAAAGCTTACTCGATCACCCATTAACAAGCGTTCACCGATCACCCATTAACAAGCGTTCACCGATCACCCATTAACAAGCGTTCACCGATCACCCATTAACAAGCGGTCACCGATCACCCATTAACAAGCGTTCACCGATCACCCATTAACAAGCGTTCACCGATCACCCTTTAACAAGCGGTCACCGATCACCCATTAACAAGCGTTCACCGATCACCCATTAACAAGCGTTCACCGATCACCCATTAACAAGCGTTCACCGATCACCCATTAACAAGCGTTCACCGATCACCCATTAACAAGCGGTCACCGATCACCCATTAACCCAACTTGGCTGATAACCCATAAAGGAGTCGTGCAAAGAACCTATTCAACTGGACCTGGCTTAAAATCCCATTGAGGAAGCCTTCTTCAATGGCCCATTAAGTAAGAACGTCAACCATAGCCCGGGTGTGTTTTCTTTTTTTCCCCCCTCAATCAAAAACAGCTTAAAGCGTTCATTACAGACAGGCTCCTCCACGAAAACCTATTAAAAGAACCTTATCTAAGTACCCCCAGCTTCCCCCCCCCCCCATCAGTTAGGTCCGGCTGAGTGCCCATTAACGAGTCCCAACAAGTCAATTACTGACGAAGCCTTCCCCCTCCTCCCTCCCTCGAGCGGCCGGAGCCAGGTCTTCCTCTGGACAGCAATTAGCCACATCCACCAGAGCGCCGACTGTGAACACTTGTCTGGCCGGACCTATTAAACACAGTAGACCTCGGCATCCACCCATTAGGTACGGTTTAACGGAGCGGTGATGACTGATGCATGTTCTAGTATTCATCAGTGAGGCCAGATGAGTACTGGTGATGAAGGCCACATGAGTACTGATGATGAAGGCGAGGTGAGTAGTGATGAAGAAGGCCAGGTGAGTACTGGTGATGAAGGCGAGGTGAGTACTGGTGATGATGAAGGCGTGGTGAGTACTGATGATGATGAAGGCGAGGTGAGTACTGGTGATGATGAAGGCGAGATGAGTACTGATGATGAAGGCCAGGTGAGTACTGGTGATGAAGGCGAGGTGAGTACTGGTGATGATGAAGGCGAGATGAGTACTGGTGATGATGAAGGCGAGGTGAGTACTGGTGATGATGAAGGCGAGGTGAGTACTGATGATGAAGGCGAGGTGAGTACTGGTGATGATGAAGGCGAGGTGAGTACTGATGATGAAGGCCAGGTGAGTACTGGTGATGAAGGCGAGGTGAGTACCCATGAAAAAGGACAGCTGAGTACTGATGATGAAGGCCAGGTGAGTACATATGAACATGGGCAGCTGAGTACACATGAATAAGGACAGCTGAGCAGCCATTAACCAGGGCAGTTAAGCACCCATTCACCAGCCCAGCTGACCATCCATCAACCAGGCCGGAGTGTGGGAGACGCGGGTCTGGCTCCCTGGCAGACGACTGCTGGTAATTACGCAGCTGTTGTAGGCGTGTCCCAGGGAACAGCAGGGATGCGAGCACACACACACACACACACACACATACTCTCTCTCTCTCTCTCTCTCTCTCTCTCTCTCTCTCTCTCTCTCTCTCTCTCTCTGTATGTGTGTGTGTGTGTGTGTGTGTGTACGCTGATATCTACCTATCTATTTACACATACGGGAAAGAGGAAGAGGTGGGGGGGGATTCACACTCATGGGGTGGGGTGGGGTTGTGGGGGGTTCATTTCGTAACCCTTCCCTCACGTGATACCGTTCCCTTAAGTAGTGTGGTCATCCCACGTGAGAGGGCGCGTAAGTGCGCGGAGGAACGCACACACGAACACACCAAATGGATCCTCTCGATGTTCTCTGTCATGATGATGTCAAACGGTCCGGAACCCACAAACCAGAGCGGTAGGAGTAACAAGACATATATATATATATATATATATATATATATATATATATATATATATATATATATATATATATATATATATATATATATATATATATATTCCCAAAAGAAGGAACGGAGAAGGGGGCCAGGTGAGGATATTCCCGCAAGGGCCCAGTCCTCTGATCTTAACGCTACTTCGCTAACGCGGGAAACGGCGAATAGTATGAAAAGAAAGACGTATATATATATATATATATATATATATATATATATATATATATATATATATATATATATATAAACTAACTGACTCAAAAGGAGGATCATCAGTAAACGTCTCATGTGAGTACGTGAGGCGTGAGTAATGTCAGTCGTGGACTCGAAGCGAAACATTCATTCGAGTCAGTGACCTTGACTTATACATGACGTAATGGCGGCTGATTCGCAAGGGGAGACTGGCGAGTGGGTCATCCAGGGATTCAGGGGAAACACGGACAAATGAAGACGCCACTGATCCTTAAATCTTTCGAAATCGTTGGTACGAAACCGTGAACACGACGATCCGAAACCTTGACCACGACGGTACGACCCTTAAACACGACGTTACGACCCTAAAGCACGACTAGGGACCCTAGAGCACGACCTTACGAACCTTCAGCACGGCTTTATGACCCTACAACACGGCTTTATGACCCTAGAACACGACTTTATGACCTTAGAATAAGACTTTAAGAATTCTCGAGCACGATTTAACGGTCCTTGAGCGCGACGTTACGACCCCTTGAGCACGTCAGTGCAACACGACGGTACGACACGGCGGTTAGGATCCTTGATCACCACAGTACGATCCTTACGTACGAAGGCTCTGACCTCTGACTTCATCCGTAGGGGGTCAGGTCAACACCCCGAGGTCGAGCAGGATGACCCGACCCCTCTGTGAAATTCTCCCTCCCACGTACCTCCTATTGGCGTCTGGGTTCCTCCTCTCACTCCTTCTCGTCTGCACCGTCGTCTCTCGCCAGCCCTGCCTGGCCACCCTCCCACCGTGGGCCAATACACATGATGTTTTCTACGTCAAGGCTGCTTGCTGTACGTGGAGTCAGAAAATAATATTCCACTATTGATGGTGTGTCATCCCCTCCTGCTTCCCTGTCTTCAGTGACCTCCACCTACGGTAATTTCTGGATATATTCTCCAAAAATCTTAGACCTCTGTGTTTCCGCGTCTCTGTGTGGCTCCAAGTGTTCATGGTTAATACTCCTTCGTCGTATTTATCTCACACCAGACCGGCCTATCTCGCCTCGCTGTCTCTTGCATCACCTTCTTCCTACCTTCTTTATCATGACGCATCAATCATTCTAATTCATCTTGTATTTTCGTGTGTGTGTGTGTGTGTGTGTGTGTGTGTGTGTGTGTGTGTGTGTGTGTGTGTGTGTGTGTGTGTGTCTGATTATTAGCATATACAACAATGAAGAAATTCTACACTCGTGGGATACCCAGCTCTTGAACCTATCATACAATTTTTTTCAAACCTTTGTTTACGGTCCACCAGACTCACAGCTTCATCATTCATTCTACATCTTACGTTCACTCACAACACCGTCATATTACAAACATACATCTTCTCTAACGACAAACATACATCTTCTCTAACGACAAACATACATCTTCTCTAACAACTTTCCTGACTACCATCTAGCTATCACCTCTGGCGGGAACATTCTCTGCAACCTTCGAGCAGCTGTTTCTTGCCTACGTGTCGAAAATGATTTGGGAAACTGGAAAGTTATTCAAGTCTCAATTCTTCCATGATGGGCAGATTCACAGACTCTAACATTTCTCCTCCACACACACACACACACACACACACACACACACACACACATTCGTGAAGTATATTCCTTACCACAGTTGAGTCATATCAATGCCTCCCTACTCCCATCTTCATTACCTTGCATTCCTTTAGGGTGAACTCCATAAATCCTGTGTCAGACAAATTCTCGAATTCTATAAAACGTTTTATCGTTGTCTTCCTCATTCCTTAGCTTCTCTCATGACTTGAGCAACATCCACAAATATATATATATATATATATATATATATATATATATATATATATATATATATATATATATATATATATATACAAGTCATTAACATAGATCTGGACTATATGAGCGTTCGTGGTGCACTGGTTAGCATCACTGATACCTTACGCGGTGTACTGACTTGCGTCACTGACTATGAATCACGCGAGAGCTTGCCACAGTTCGAGTCCTGGCAGTTGGCTCACGGTTCAACCCAGCTGTTCATCCTCCCCCTCTGAGATGGATGCCTGGCGTAGGCTGTGCGATACACCCAGCCTATGTCAGTGGTATAATTATCATAATTATTATTATAATCATTATTATCATCATTATTATCACTATTATCATTACTATTATCATTATCATCATTATTATCATAATCATCATTACATAACCTCAAAGGCCTCTTTCCCAGGGCTCCTGCAGCTTCAAGGCTGCGCTACAATCAGTAGAAAGGAAAGGATGGACTCCTTTGGAGAGATTCAAAGACGAAATTTGTATATATATATATATATATATATATATATATATATATATATATATATATATATATATATATATATATATATATAATCTTCTTTCACGATGTATTGCGCTTTATGAAAAACATGGAGCCTCATTGGAAAAAAACCCTCACTTGGCTCTTCCTCTGTTCCTTCTTTTAGAGGGTAACACTAGAGGAGGGGAGGATCTCCTACCTCCCGCATCCACCCCTCGTAAATGTCGCCTTCCACGACACACGCGCAGGAAATAAGTTGTCAGTCTTCTCTGTCCTACACCCACGAAGGATTATAACTTCGTCACTTGACGAGAGAGTGTAAACTCTCGTGGAAGAAGTTCTCGCGTCGAAGGAGTCCTTCTTGACTCTGCTGCTGCTGCACGTAGGAGAGTCTTACGGCTGCAGAAGCCCCTGGGTCACTGAGGAAGTGGTCCTGGGGTTATGTAACAAGGAAAAAGAATATATACATATATATACATATATATATATGTATATATATATATATATAGAGAGAGAGAGAGAGAGAGAGAGAGAGAGAGAGAGAGAGAGAGAGAGAGAGAGAGAGAGAGAGAGAGAGAGAGAGAGAGAGAGAGAGAGAGGGAGAGAGAGTTCTTACACATAAAGATGACAACTATGTGTACAGCTGATTCCATTTATTGACATGGTCATCGAGTACTGCAGAGGATAGAACCAGAGTCAGTCACGCCAACCTACCTTTACCTAATCGTCAACACAAGTGACACATACACTCGACCTTATTCTTAACCCTTGAACACATGCTTTACACCAGAGAATCAATACAGAATGGTAATAAAACAGAGAGGGGGAAAAAAAAGCCTTATGTATAACCAACCGAAGAGTTTACAAAACATGACTCTGGTCTTTATGATCCAAAGCGTTCCACACACACACACACACACACACACACACACACACACACACTGGAACCACCACACATCACAGGTCAATCCCTCAGTCACAATGTACACTAACACGAAAGAGATAACCACGCCTGACCAGGGCCACACGAAAACTGCATCTTATCACGACTGCCTCACTGATAACACCTGCAGGAGACGACGGTACAGTAGGGACAGGTATCTGGGCCACCAACCATTACGTAATCCCCCAGAGGAGACAAGAATGGTTTGGTTTCATGTAAGGGGTGTGAGGTTGGTGCGTGGTGAGAGAGAGAGAGATGGTTCTGTGAGACAACAGGTCTAATGGATGAGGTAATCATCTCCCAGGTAGAGACTGTGTTTACCTCTTCAATTTCTTAATGACGTTACGTAAACAGATGGTATTACTAGATCCAGGGATCATGATAGATGTGACATTTCCTCTGTTGACATCATAACATGTCGCGAGGCAAGACCACCACTTGCTGTTATCATGAGACTGCTGAGCGAGATAGCTTAATTACTGGACCACGAGAGAAGGCAGGAATTCGCTCATGGAGTCCCATAGAGCACGACTCTGCCATATGTTATGGTGTGGGGGATGATATTAGTACTAAGACACAAAGCTCAGTACAGTGTATGTATGTATGTATATCTGTCTCTGAACGGAACACAAAGATCTCCCAGTCCACCTCTGTAACTTGCCTTCTGGGCCTGCTAGGTCGTCCTTATCATATACATGTACGCAGACGTCAAAATGTAGAAGCGCTGTAGCCACAGGGCGTAGGTGGTGGTAGCTGCTGCTGTTGGCACACAAGCCGAAGGGAAATGTTTGGACGAGGAAGGATATGGTTCTTCCTGGTGACGTCACCGTACTAGTCACGCTAGCTGCTCACCTCAACACTCACTGTTTGTGACCCTCAAGGGCCTCGGGGGGTCTAGTGAGCCTTATGGACGGAGTATTATATAACCATCGTCAGGAGGCGACACTACAGGATCCTGGCTGATCCCTAGTGAGGTCAAACAGGCGGCTGGCTGCCACGCTAAGTTGGTCTCATTCTCGACCTCGCCTGCAGGAAAGCGCCTGCAGGCAAGTCTTGGGAACTGATGAAGGGTGAGCCAGATGGAAGGCTCCCGCGCCTCCGGGATCACAGTCCCGGTAAATATGTCACCCTTACCACCGTCGAGGATCATATCCCAAGTCGTCACCCAGGCAACAACACGAAGCACTGTTTTCATGCTACTGTGTGAAGCCTTCCTTCGAGATACAGCAGACGACATCATGACATGACCAGCTGGGCAGTTGTATCATTAACTATTGAGACCTAGGAGGCCAATATTCATATTCAAGACGAGGCTGACGCATCTCGGACGGTAACGATTGTAATGGAAGAAAATGGTGACATAATTGGTAGTTCGGAATCTTAGCCAGATATTAGAAATACAGATTTCCTGGCCGATTTCCCTATATTTAACAGTGACACTGGTTACAAAGCAGACGGTGATGTCTCGCTCTTTTGTTAAAGCTTATCTAAATCCTGTGCTGATACATATGTTGCTGCTGATGAAATAGAATCCATTTTTGAAGAACTCAAAGATAAGTATCGCATAATAATAATGCTAGGATTCATTTACGGGCGTCGCCCAGCACAGACACCAGAGGCAGACAAAAGGACTGTATGATCACGCAGCAGAAATTAGTAGTGAAAACGATTCGATCATGTTTGTAGAGTTTAACATACCATTATCTAAGTGGGGAGACTCCCTTTCCAGTAGCTCGGGTCGTGGGCTTTAACCAAATCTGCTTGACAGTGTCTAATACAATTAGTTGATTAACCTACGCGCGACGAGAATATATTAGATTTAGTTCTAACTACAAATGAGGATCTCGTTAACAATATTGAAGTCGGAGAAATGTCTGAAACAAGTGATCATTTCTGACTTAATTTTCACCATTGCCTGTAATGTTGGTCAACATGAGTCACGAATGCTGTAAATAAGATACTGTACATAAATTCTGTTGAACTGCACAAGGCAAACGAGGAAAAAGACTTGGGCGCAATAATCTCTGGTGATCTACAGCCATGGAAACAGTGCACAGAAGCAGTTAAAAATGCATTTATAGGAAGAGCTACCAAATCTAAATTCAGGAATATTATCCTTACTTTTACAACTCACTCGTGCGTCCCCATGTTGAATATTGTGGTAAGTCCTTGTCTCCCCATTTGAGGAAAGATACAGACAGAATGGAGCGGGTACAGAGCCGAGCTGCCAAGACGATTAATGGACTGAGAAACAAATCCTGTGAGAGCAGACTACACGACACAAATCTATTTAGTTTAGAAAGGCAAAGGTCAAGAGGTGATCTGAGCCAGGCATTTGAAATGATCAAAGGCTTCGATAATCTCGATCTAACGACCTGCATAAGGAGAAATTCGTCTGATTTCACTCGTAGTAATGGTTACAAACACGCGGGCAAGCGTTTAACCTCGAGTGAGGCGAGGTACTTTGTCTTTAATAGGGTTGTTAACGTATGGAATGATTTACGAATCAAAGTGGTTGAAAGCAGTACCATACGTACGTTCAAGAATGTTCTTCATAAATATTTCGTTTGAAAACCCTGACTGACATTAACTGCGCCTCCTGAGTTACATGAAAAGATCAAATATATATTTATGTTTTCAATAAGACCGTATTTCTACACTTAATACACTGAACTGTGATTTCCATATCTACTCCACCATCACAAACAGCCCCGCTGCTGCTGTTCGAATTCCTATATATTCCTTCGTATCTTGTGTGTGTGTGTGTGTGTGTGTGTGTGTGTGTGTGTGTGTGTGTGTGTGTGTGTGATGCACGATAATGTTGGTCGTAGAGGCCACTGGTGGAGATAACCTTCTCCCTAACACTGGTACCTTCACACACACACACACACCGGCCAACGTTTTCTACCCTCGGACGTGTTGGGACCGTGTCATGAACGAGTGTTTATTTACCGTCATGAGGGAATATCACATTTCACATGAACGCGTCGTAACCTCTGACCGTTTGCCACACGCGGCTCAGCTGCTCCGAGGGTCACTTCCTGCGCCCCCTGGGACGACAGGGCGACGGTCCCTACAGGAGCCAAGCGGGACTTCCATCGATCGTGAGAAGAGGAACAAAATATACGGAGGGCGTCAGCGTGTACGCTACTGTCCCCTTGTGTGTGTGTGTGTGTGTGTGTGTGTGTGTGTGTGTGTGTGTGTGTGTGTGTGTGAGGAGTGCCGGCAGGAGGAGTTCCTCGCGCTACCGTCACCAGAGAGGACCGGTACAGGTGATGGTGGCAGGGCACCGCTGCAGTCCGTGGTCATGTGAGGCGACTTTGATGGCAGAGCCTACCTCTCGCCTGCAGTGAGTGTTGCCGAAGCTCACATGGCAATACGCGAGGCTCGGCCTTTACGCGTGACGTTCAACCCCCTCGAGCACGACTTCGAAGATCCTTGAGGGGTTCGTCCCGGTTGTCGAGCACGACTTCGAAGATCCTTGAGGGTTCGTCCCGGTTGTCCAGCACGACTTCGAAGATCCTTGAGGGGTTCGTCCCGGTTGTCGAGCACGACTTCGAAGATCCTTGAGGGGTTCGTCAAGGTTGTCGAGCACGACTTCAAAGATCCTTTTAGGGTTCGTCCCGGTCGTGTTCATGAGCTTCAGTCTATTTGCAGAGCTCAGAACCACCATCATCAGCAGCAGGAGGATGATGATGTTGTGAGGGAGGGCGTGTGCACCGGTCAGCCGGCCAGGGAGATCATCTCTGGTGAACCCAGCTTATCTACTCATGACCCCACCAGGGTTGACGACTGGTCATACTGTTGCTACCCTGTGTGGGTGTGGGGGCGCGCCCACACTCCACGCTAACCCCTGCAACGGTGATAACTCCACAAGGCCTGTGTTCTGCCTGCCTCTTGAGGAAAGTAAGACCCGCGAGCCTCACTCGGGTATAAATACGCGTCCACCTTTACATGTTCGGATATACTGAGGTACCTTTCTAAGAACAAAGTTATTTCTTAAGATGGAGTATCTTCAGACATTCTACTTAGAACATCTGTAAGTATATTTCTTGTCCAACATTTCAATGCAAAAGTGTGTCGTAAATGTGATTAGAATTCCTGTTTTGAAAATTCACGGAGAGGGGGAGTCCAAATTCGAGTATGAGTGGCCCAAAGCTATGGCCCTGTGGCACCTGCTACCATCATGTGCTGAGGGAGAGTCATAAGTGTAGAGACGAAGAACCAAAACTTCGTAACTCAAGTACATTATTTTGGGATTTTCATTCATATACTTTGATCATCACTTCTTTCACTCTTCGATCATCACTTCTTTCACTGGAGTACATTCTTTGGAAACCTATACGTTCGCTTTCTTCCAACGTCTCGTAACGAAAAATGATAAAAGAAAGAACCGGACAGATTCACCGAGGCTGTGTTGAAGTAAAAGTCGACAAAATTCGAACTCGAGTGAAAGTAAATCAGGAAATCGTAAACACTGACCTGATCAGTAGGGTGACTGACCTTAACCTGTCTGACCCTCCTCTAACCTCACGTACAACACACACACACACACACACACACACACACAAATCACACACACACACCCAAACACACACACACACACACACACACACACACACACACACACACAGGCAGTGAATGTAAAGGAGCGGCACCTGGAGGGCACTACAGGGACCTAGACATGCTGGCATGATATCCACGTCGAGCGGCAGCGCTGCCACCTCAACACAACACGTAGTCTGGCATCACCCAGCCCATAATGTATAAGCTGCCGTATTTACTCAGTAAACCCTCTTGTATATCTGCCACTCTGACTATATAGCTGTACAGTGCCTCACTCTTGTGCTTGTCCTGTATAAGGAAATATCCAGCCACCATCTTGATCATAATCTCTCTTATGATTGGTTAACTATGACCTCTCTGCTCTGTAATTATCATCAACATCTCAATTGTGTATTTACAGCCCAGTGCCTTGCCTAAATCCAACACACCGTTCATAATTATTATTACTTTTATCATTATTATTATCATTATAATCATTACTGTTATGATTATTATTATTATTATTATTATTACTATCATTATTATTATAACTATTATTATTATTATCATTATTATTATTATTATCATTATTATTATTATTATTATTATCATTATCATTATTATTATTATTATCATTATTATTATTATTATTATTATTATTATTATTATTATTATTATTATTATTATTATTATTATCATTGTTATCATTAATATCATTATTACCATTATTATTATTATTATCATCATCATTATTATTATTATTATTATTATTATTATTATTATTACACACGTCTGCTGTTCTCGAATGTGAGGTGAAAGTGACCATCAGTGAAGGAAGCACTGCTTGGTGATGGCTGGTGGCCAGGAGGGAGGGGCAGCTGCACGCTCCATGTGAGTCAACCTTTCTAAATAACCAGAGATGGATGAAGGGATAGGCTGGACGGATGGAGGTGGTGAGGAGTGCCTCTGCTGACGGATACACGGACGTATTAAGCGAAATGAATGACTATACAGAGAGCAGAAGGGCTAGTCTGGTAGACACATGATTCGACGCCACCACACTGGTAGACTGGATGACAGAACACATCCACCTGGGCTGACGGACACATAAACACACACGTAACTTACTGTAGCCTACAACAGTGGCCTTCGCCCCCCAGTGCCTCAAGATACCTTCGCATATCGTACATGAGCCGTCATGACCATGTAGATAACCTCGATAAACATACGTGTCTGCTCGCGAGCCCCAACACTAGGCTTGGTCTGACCAGAGAGCCACAGTCCCCGCCCACCACCACCTCACATCCACCCACGAGGTAGAAAACCCTCTTGAGAGATGCTGGAAGACCAGACAGCTGTAGTATTACGTCCTATGATCATTTCAGGCTAAACACACATCAGTATGGAAGGCACCGGACCCATACTAGACAATGTGATGTTATAACAGCCAGAGTACGACTTGGACACCCGTGGGGCAAGTCGCGAGAAACCATGATGATCCTAAACATACTAAATGCCGACTCTCTCTTCTGCACCTGACGAACACAAACAAGAACGCTCTATTAGCGACTGTCCCAAACCTCAGTAATTTCAGACCTCAAGGCGTAGTGTTTCGACAGCTTTGTGATCACTGCTACCTACGTCCCTGAAGACATTCTGTAACTCTGTATCGAAAAGTCACAATGACCTGAGCAATAGGAGCATCTGATGTCCTCCTGCCCCAGTACACACACGTCCTGTGTGTAACGTACCTTAACATTCTTCGTATTACCGTCAGCGTTGACAACCTGCCTCGGGCGATAACACTCTATAACAACATGGTGTCCCGTGTGTCCTGTAGCTTTGACCTTCCGTGTTGCTATCAGGGTCAACGAGTGTACGGTACAGTGTGTCCTGTTTTTTTAATGACACATCAATATACTCAGTGTCGATGTAATATGTCACACTACCATAGACCCACGGCCGCTCCACGAACTCTCTCGCCTGCCTGACGACCGCCCTGGGTTAGCGGCAGGTCACAGCGGGTGACGACGACCCCCACAACCTGACCTAATCATCCCCGATGGAATGAGTACCGTGGCCCAACCCAGGGCCGCACACCTGTGGTACGACCTCCGTGACATCCATACCCGATGTTCGGCACTGGTAGGTCAAAAGATGCCGCAGTAATCATATACATGAGATGACCAGACTATTATCATATGAGGAGACGGACCCACCGTCAGTCCACCAGAGAGAGAGAGAGAGAGAGAGAGAGAGAGAGAGAGAGAGAGAGAGAGAGAGAGGGGGGAGGTCAGGGCTTGAGGCATTCGACTGCGACGCCTCCAATTCCCTTAGGGAACAGCTTCTCCCAGACCGTGGTCAAAATCTAAATATTCATATAATGTAGTCGAGTAATTTGCACATGAATTTTATCATAATTAGTCCAGGTGTTAATTAAAGGTTGATATTACGAATTACGGTCTTTTGACTTCAAATACTTGATCACCATATAAAATAACATCTATACACAGATTTTCATTAAAATCTGAGGAAGTTGAAAATCTGAGCAAAAATTTAATGCAAGGGTATATAAAAATGCCAGGCATTTTTTTTCTCAGATTTTCAACTTCCTCAGATTTTTTGAAAATCTGTGTATAGATGTTATTTTATATATTGATTCAGTATTTGGAGTCAAAAGACTGTAATTCGTAATATTAACCGTTTTGGTTTTTGAAAAAATATATTTTCTTGAAAATTTCATCATAGATGCTTTTAAGGATATTGAATAAGGATTTGTGGTCAAAATCTAAATATTCATATAATTAGTCGAGCAATTAGGATATGAATTATATTCTAATTAGTCCAGGTGTTAATTAAACGGTTAATATTATGAATTACAGTCTTTTGACTCCAAGCACTTAATCACCATATAAAGTAACATCTATACACAGATTTTTTGTTATTAAAATCAGAGGAAGTTGAAAATCTGAGCAAAAAAATGGATTTTTCTTAATTTTTTTGAAAATTTAAAAATTTTTTTTTTTTGAAAATTTCAGCATAGATACTTTTAATGTATGCTGAATAAGACTCTGTGGTCAAAATCTAAAAATTCGTATAATTCGTCTCATGTGGGAGCCTCTCATCTGACGCCCACTGTCACCAGCGTCGCGACTTCTGCGCCAAGACCATATCATCCTACCAGGATAGACTTCTCCCTCCCCACTACAATCCTGCACCTTGTGGCCCCCCTGGGCTACATCGCCTTATGTACCTTAACCCACTACAATCCTGCACCTTGTGGGCCCCCTGGGCTACATCACCTTATGTACCTTAACCCACTACAATCCTGCACCTTGTGGCCCCCCTGGGCTACATCACCTTATGTACCTTAACCCACTACAATCCTGCACCTTGTGGGCCCCCTGGGCTACATCACCTTATGTACCTTAACCCACTACAATCCTGCACCTTGTGGCCCCCCTGGGCTACATCACCTTATGTACCTTAACCCACTACAATCCTGCACCTTGTGGCCCCCCTGGGCTACATCACCTTATGTACCTTAACCCATTACAATCCTGCACCTTGTGGCCCCCCTGGGATACATCACCTTATGTACCTTAACCCATAAAAACCATCGGTGTGGTCTGTTTAACCTTGCTTCCTCGTCCCTCTCTCAAACGAGTAAAAATTGTTTTGCATATATATGTGTCCGACGTTCTGTTTGTTTGGTACCATACAAATATTACCTCTGTCACTGTATCCCTCACTATACTGTAATACTGTATTATGTATTTGGTGTACCCTAGACCTTTCCCCCCCCCCCTTCTCTGACTGTGGGGGTGAGGGAGGGCTCATGGTCCTTGGGCCCCACCCGGACCCTCCCGTGTCCACGTATTGTACCCACTGTTCGCTCTATACTCGCTTCTCCCTCCTGCTAGACAAGTGCCCTTCACCCACACTACCACTGAAATACTTCGTCAGTGTCTATCTCATCAAGTAAAATACTTAAAACTTCAATAAAAAGAAAAATAATTAATTAAAACAGACGGAGAGAGAGAGAGAGAGAGATGGGAGACTGACGACTGCATGGACAGACAGACAGACAGAGAGACAGACGACTAAGACCCAAGCAGCAACAGACGGAGGGACCAGCGCTGCCCCTGCACACAGCCCAGCCAACACAGACAAATGGGGCGAAAATAAAATCGTAGCAGAAAAGAAAAAACCCTGGCGGTGGTCTGCACCAGGACGCGACTCATTCCTCTGTAGTCTTACCATCAGCTCTGATTAATGACGGAATTAACAAGTCACGTGATCATTAATCATCATCATACCAACAAATTGTAGACATTATTTTTCTATGTTGGCTGAGACCGTGCGAACTCCCGAGGCCCTAATTAAGGCCACCTCATTAACGATATATATATATATATATATATATATATATATATATATATATATATATATATATATATATATATATATATATACACTAGCCTGAGCCAGGTACCCAGTTTATCGACCAAACCCTAAGGGTGGATGAACAGCTGGCTTGACTGTGGACCGACTCCCGCAACCAAGAGTCGAACCCATACGTATGCTCAACCCTGGGCGGGCGGGCGGCCCGTGAATGCGTCACGGTCAGAGCTGCTAACCGCTACACCACGGAGGTCCACACTGCACTATCTCGATGATGATTAGTTGAATCATGACCTTTGATCCCTGACCTTCCAGCTGTTTTGAGGTCAAACCCACAGCTGTGACCTCTCATGGCGGGGGGGCAACACTTATTAAATAGATGGCTTATGGAGACCTTATCGACCACACCGATTCTATGCCATGGGTTCGACTCCACGTATCAAGTCCCTCGAAGAACAAAGGCACCACCCATGAGCTGGTCCTTGACCTTGAAGAGTGAGGTGAAAAGCCAGGCCACCGTACCCCCCAGGGTCGTACCGTCGTGTTGAAAGGTCGTACCGTCGTTGCTCTAAGGTAGTACCGTCGTGTTGAAAGGTCGTACTAGGGTCGTAGAGTCGTGCTCTATGGTCGTACCGTCGTGCTGAAAGGTCGTACCGTCGTGCTCTAGGATCGTACCGTCGTGCTCTATGGTCGTACCGTCGTTGCTCCAGCGCCGTACCGTCGTCGTGGTCGGGGTGGTCAAGAAGGTAAAGGTAAAATCTTCTGGAATCATCTTTCAACTCCCATCACATCCGCAGCCACGGAGGTGCACGGTCCCATCACCACCACCTCACCCCCAGGATACTCCCATCACCACCACCTCACCTCCAGGATAGTCCCATCACCACCACCTCACCTCCAGGATAGTCCCATCACCACCACCTCACCTCCAGGATAGTCCCATCACCACCACCTCACCCCCAGGATAGTCCC
>NC_092224.1:86341149-86348649 GCF_036320965.1 Panulirus ornatus
TAATTTGAGCACTCACTCTTATCCCCTTTGCCTTTGTACAATGGCACTATGCACGCATTCCGCCAATCCTCAGGCACCTCACCATGAGTCATACATACATTAAATAACCTTACCAACCAGTCAACAATACAGTCACCCCCTTTTTTAATAAATTCCACTGCAATACCATCCAAACCTGCTGCCTTGCCGGCTTTCATCTTCCGCAAAGCTTTTACTACCTCTTCTCTGTTTACCAAATCATTTTCCCTAACCCTCTCACTTTGCACACCACCTCGACCAAAACACCCTATATCTGCCACTCTGTCATCAGACACATTCAACAAACCTTCAAAATACTCATTCCATCTCCTTCTCACATCACCGCTACTTGTTATCACCTCCCCATTTGCGCCCTTCACTGAAGTTCCCATTTGCTCCCTTGTCTTACGCACCCTATTTACCTCCTTCCAGAACATCTTTTTATTCTCCCTAAAATTTACTGATAGTCTCTCACCCCAACTCTCATTTGCCCTTTTTTTCACCTCTTGCACCTTTCTCTTGACCTCCTGTCTCTTTCTTTTATACTTCTCCCACTCAATTGCATTTTTTCCCTGCAAAAATCGTCCAAATGCCTCTCTCTTCTCTTTCACTAATACTCTTACTTCTTCATCCCACCACTCATTACCCTTTCTAAACAGCCCACCTCCCACTCTTCTCATGCCACAAGCATCTTTTGCGCAATCCATCACTGATTCCCTAAATACATCCCATTCCTCCCCCACTCCCCTTACTTCCATTGTTCTCACCTTTTTCCATTCTGTACACAGTCTCTCCTGGTACTTCCCCACACAGGTCTCCTTCCCAAGCTCACTTACTCTCACCACCTTCTTCACCCCAACATTCACTCCTCTTTTCTGAAAACCCATACTAATCTTCACCTTAGCCTCCACAAGATAATGATCAGACATCCCTCCAGTTGCACCTCTCAGCACATTAACATCCAAAAGTCTCTCTTTCGCGCGCCTGTCAATTAATACGTAATCCAATAACGCTCTCTGGCCATCTCTCCTACTTACATAAGTATACTTATGTATATCTCGCTTTTTAAACCAGGTATTCCCAATCATCAGTCCTTTTTCAGCACATAAATCTACAAGCTCTTCACCATTTCCATTTACAACACTGAACACCCCATGCATACCAATTATTCCCTCAACTGCCACATTACTCACCTTTGCATTCAAATCACCCATCACTATAACCCGGTCTCGTGCATCAAAACCGCTAACACACTCATTTAGCTGTTCCCAAAACACTTGCCTCTCATGATCTTTCTTCTCATGCCCAGGTGCATATGCACCAATAATCACCCACCTCTCTCCATCAACTTTCAGTTTTACCCATATTAATCGAGAATTTACTTTCTTACATTCTATCACATACTCCCACAACTCCTGTTTCAGGAGTATTGCTACTCCTTCCCTTGCTCTTGTCCTCTCACTAACCCCTGACTTCACTCCCCAGACATTTCCAAACCACTCTTCCCCTTTACCCTTGAGCTTCGTTTCACTCAGAGCCAAAACATCCAGGTTCCTTTCCTCAAACATACTACCTATCTCTCCTTTTTTCACATCTTGGTTACATCCACACACATTTAGGCATCCCACTCTGAGCCTTCGAGGAGGATGATCACTCCCCGCGTGACTCCTTCTTCTGTTTCCCATTTTAGAAAGTTAATACAAGGAGGGGAGGATTTCCGGCCCCCCGCTCCCGTCCCCTCTAGTCGCTTTCTTATATATATATATATATATATATATGTCGTTTTTTATCTGTTTTGCTGGCGCTACCTAAGGAAGTAGCGATGCTGTTTCCTGCTTGGCAGGGTAGCGCCAGGAATGGATGAAGGCAAGCAAATATGAATATGTATATGTGTAAATATATATATATATATATATATATATATATATATATATATATATATATATATATATATATATATATATATATATATATATATATATAATGCAAGACGTTTGGTACGTTGTGTGTTCGTGGTAGTGGACATCTGCATAACTGGTCATCACGGGGTCTCTAGACGCACTGTTTTGTTTGTGGAAGAACTGAATGTAAATACTTGCGTAATGCTGCCCCCTCCCTACCCCCCCCCCCCCCCCCACCCCCCTTCCTCCTCGTCATACAAACTGAGTTCGTTTTTCAGATTATAGATATTATTATTATTATTATTATTATTATTATTATTATTATTATTATTATTATATATATATATATATATATATATATATATATATATATATATATATATATATATATATATATATATATATATATATATATATATATATTCATACTATTCGCCATTTTCCGCATTAGCGAGGTAGCGTTAAGAACAGAGGACTGGGCCTTTGTGGAATATCCTCACCTGGCCCCCTTCTCTGTTCCTTCTTTTGGAAAATTAAAAAAAAAAACGAGAGGGGAGGATTTCCAGCCACCTGCTCCCTCCCCTTTTAGTCGCCTTCTACGACACGCAGGGAATACGTGGGAAGTATTCTTAATCCCCTATTCCCAGGGATAATATATATATATATATATATATATATATATATATATATATATATATATATATATATATATATATATATATATTTCTAATCGTTTCATATTTGTTGAGGTGTTCCTCAATTTTTTTAAAGTGTTGTGTCTGCAGAACTATGGACTATTTATATGTTTTCCTTATCTAGCGAGCCAGACTGAGGCGAGGAGGTGGGATGTGCCCCTGGCAGTAAACAATTAAGTAGCAGTATTTAAGACAATTAAAACGTAATTAACAAAGTGGTGAGTTACCTATAGCTACACACGTGTGTGTGTGTGTGTGTGTGTGTGTGTGTGTGTGTGTGTGTGTGTGTGTGTGTGTGTACCCCACAGCTGGTATGGACAACATTATAATTAGCCGCCAATTAGTCAGCTGCCGGAAGAGATGACGTCATAATCAATTAGCTTCGGAACTTGACCCCAGCTAATGGCGGCCAGTGAGTAGTTCAGGCCAGCCCTTAATGACTAGACTTATTACTGCCTTACTTATCCTACGGAAGCTCTTGATCTCAGCTTAACCAAGCTTAGTGTGTCTCTCCCGAGGGAGAGTGTGCTGCCGTGGTTTTAAGCTTTCTCTCAAGCTATTCAATGTCACTCTGATGAAGCTTAAAGCTTTGTCAGAGTAATAAAGCTCTATCATTGTAATAAAGCTGTGAAAACTAATAACGCTCTGTCACAGTAATAAAGCTCTGTCATAGCTATCAAAGCAGTCACAGTAATAAAGCTCTGCCAGGCTAACACCAGCGCATCATCTTTTACTGCGGTGGTGGGAGGCGACCACGGACAGTCTGGCTTGAAACGTCTCTTGAGACTTTGCTCTCTCTCTCTCTCTCTCTCTCTCTCTCTCTCTCTCTCTCTCTCTCTCTCTCTCTCTCTCTCTCTCTCTCTCTGTGACGATCTGGAACGGATAACCTGCATGAGTTCCCCTCCCACACCACCTCTCTTCCACTCTACTATTTTTCTTCCCACTCAAAATCCACTGATTCTTTCCCCCGCCTTTAGGCTCCTGTGACCACCTTAGCGTCACGTTGCTCAATCTCTGTTGTTTTAGTAACGCTTTTCGTCGCAAAACTGAAGCTCTGTTACTGTAGTGACGCTAACAGTCACACCACTGAAGCTCTGTTACTGTAGTGACGCTTACCGTCACACCACTGAAGCTCTGTTACTGTAGTGACGCTTACCGTCACACCACTGAAGCTCTGTTACTGTAGTGACGCTTACCGTCACACCACTGAAGCTCTGTTACTGTAGTGACGCTTACCGTCACATCACTGAATCCCTGTTACTTTAGTGACGCTTTATCGTCAAACCACTGAAGCTGTGTTACTGTAGTGACGCTAACCGCCACACCACTGAATCTGTTACTTTAGTGACGCTAACCGTCACACCACTGAAGCTCTGTTACTGTAGTGACGCTAACCGTCACACCACTGAAGCTCTGTTACTGTAGTGACGCTTACCGTCACACCACTGAAGCTCTGTTACTGTAGTGACGCTAACCGTCACACCACTAAAGCTCTGTTACTGTAGTGACGCTAACCGTCACACCACTGAAGCTCTGTTACTGTAGAGACGCTTATCGTCACACCACTGAAGCTCTGTTACTGTAGTGACGCTAACCGTCACACCACTGAAGCTCTGTTACTGTAGAGACGCTTATCGTCACACCACTGAAGCTCTGTTACTGTAGTGACGCTAACCGTCACACCACTGAAACTCTGTTACTGTAGTGACGCTTACCGTCACAAAACTGAAGCTCTGTTACTGTAGTGACACTAACCGTCACACCACTGAAGCTCTGTTACTGTAGTGACGCTAACCGTCACACCACTGAAGCTCTGTTACTGTAGTGACGCTTACCGTCACAAAACTGAAGCTCTGTTACTGTAGTGACGCTAACCGTCACACCACTGAAGCTCTGTTACTGTAGTGACGCTTACCGTCACACCACTGAAGCTCTGTTACTGTAGTGACGCTAACCGTCACACCACTGAAGCTCTGTTACTGTAGTGACGCTTACCGTCACACCACTGAAGCTCTGTTACTGTAGTGACGCTTACCGTCACACCACTGAAGCTCTGTTACTGTAGTGACGCTAACCGTCACACCACTGAAGCTCTGTTACTGTAGTGACGCTTACCGTCACACCACTGAAGCTCTGTTACTGTAGTGACGCTTACCGTCACATCACTGAAGCTGTGTTACGGTGGTAAGGGAACATAATCAACATGTGGGCCGCTGTGTGGTTTGCCTCTTCCTCCAGTTACATAACCTTCCCTCCCTACCTCACGACCGAACTGGGAAGAAAAAAAATAATTTCCCAAGAAATAATGAGAAATACGAGACGGAAGATAACACTGATAAAAGAAAGAAAAAAATAATGGTGAGAGGATAAGAGATAATGGGAGGAGGAAAGAAAATGGGAAGAGGGGAGGGGAAATGGGACGTAAATCATAATATGGAAATCTAATTTGAGGGGGGGACTGTGGCACTCACTCTACTACCTACAGTGACCACGAGAGAGAGGCTTCCTCGCTCGTCTGTTCTCCACGTAAGAAAACAAGTATGTACACACGTAGACCCTGTGTGCAGACGTCCCTCAAGGCTGTTGTTGTTGTATGTGTCCCATGGGTGTTGTGAGAGTTTCAAGGCTGTTGTTTAAGTGACCCAGGGGTGTTGTGAGTGACCTAGAGGTGTTTTAAGTGACCCAGGGGTGTTGTAAGTGACCCAGGGGTGTTGTAAGTGACCCAGGGGTGTTGTAAGTGACCCAGGGGTGTTATAAGTGACCAAAAGGTGTTGTGAGAGTTTCAAGGCTGTTGTTTAAGTGACCCAGGGGTGTTGTGAGTGACCTAGAGGTGTTTTAAGTGACCCAGGGGTGTTATAAGTGACCCAGGGGTGTTGTAAATGACCCAGGGGTGTTGTAAGTGACCCAGGGGTGTTGTAAGTGACCCAGGGGTGTTATAAGTGACCAAAGGGTGTTGTGAGAGTTTCAAGGCTGTTGTTTAAGTGACCCAGGGGTGTTGTGAGTGACCCAGGGGTGTTGTAAGTGACCTAGGGATGTTGTAAGTGACCCAGGGGTGTTGTAAGTGACCCAGGGGTGTTATAAGTGACCCAGGGGTGTTATAAATGACCCAGGGGTGTTGAAAATGACCCAGGGGTGTTGTAAGTGACCCAGGGGTGTTGTAAATGACACAAGGGTGTTGTAAGTGACCCAGGGGTGTTGTAAGTGTGGTCAGGGTTCGTGTCCCTGAAGGTGGTTCATGGGAGCAAGTCAGTGGTTCGAGGCGTCCCAGACCTAGTACCACACAGGTGGCGTCAGGTGGTGCATCAGACCTGGTAAGTGGTGTAGGTGTGCCCAGGTGAGGGGCCCCGGGTGTCGCCCTGGCGACGGTGGTGGGGTCCCTACTCAGGGTGTGTACCACACCCAGCAGCTGTAGTGAGCGTCGCGAGGGTTGGAGTCACCGACCCACTGTTGCTACTCCTCCCCGCTCCCTCCCTCCCTCGGCTGTGGTCTGCGCGACCCATCATTACACACACAGGAGCTTCCCGGGTGAGCGAGCCAGGGCGGGCTCTGTACAGGCGGTACACACGTCCCCCCAACCCTGAGCTGAGGGCATGGAGACAGCCCCTGGAGCCTCGGATGGAGCCAGAAGACGCGCAGTGGCACTGTGGCGGTGGTGGATGGTGGAGGGAGGAAGGTCTGTGGATGACTTACCTGACGACGGTGCGGAGGAGGGTGGAGCGGGCCTCGTTGTGGAAGGTGATGATGACCGACGTCTGGGGCAGGTCCGTCCGCCAGTCCTTCTTGCGACACCTGCAGGAGACACAACATGACACGGTTAACCTCACGCCTCATGACATGGTTAACCTCACGCCTCATGACACGGTTAACCTCACGCCTCAAGACACGGTTAACCTCACGCCTCAAGACACGGTTAACCTCACGCCTCAAGACATGGTTAACCTCACGCCTCATGACACGGTTAACCTCACGCCTCAAGACACGGTTAACCTCACGCCTCAAGACACGGTTAACCTCACGCCTCAAGACATGGTTAACCTCACGCCTCATGACACGGTTAACCTCACGCCTCAAGACATGGTTAACCTCACGCCTCAAGACACGGTTAACCTCACTCCTAATGACATGGTTAACCTCATTCATCAAGACATAGTTAACCTTACTCCTCATGACACGGTTAACCTCACTCCTCATGACACGGTTAACCTCACGCCTCATGACATGGTTAACCTCACGCCTCATGACACGGTTAACCTCACGCCTCAAGACACACGTATAACAAATACCTGATTCGACGCTCCCCTACAACACCCCTGTTCTTGCTACAACTTTTCTCTCCCTCACCCTGCACTATCTACAAAAGACACCACACCAACACCACGCACGCGTCACTCCCCGACACACAACTACCACCCCGTCTTCCACTGCTGGCATCTCCCCCACTGTGTATTACCTGCAGTTGGTCCTCACCCACCCCAGGGTCGCACCCCACACCTCCACTGGTGACACGAGAGTAATGCCCCTAAACCTGCAACACACTTCTCGACTTAACTCCTTAACGCGAGGGTAAGACCCAAGGGTACCGATGGTCGGCCCATGGTACTTTAATTTTGTACTGTCGTGCTCATGGGGTCGTACCGTCGTGCTCATGGGGTCGTACCGTCGCACTAATAGGGTCGTGCCGTCATGCTCATGGGTCGTAGGGTCGTGCTCAAGGAACTAAAAAAAAATGAATAAATCTCCAAACAAACTGACCCAAATCAAAATTTCAACTCCAATTTACATTAACCATGAACGACAAATGTGTTCTCGAAGACATATAGATATATTTTTGCCGACGTAACCTCATCGTATAAATCAAGAGGGGAGAGAGAGGAGGACACTACAGG